>NW_004524803.1:2654243-2663052 GCF_000260255.1 Octodon degus | reverse complement strand
AGAAAGGCTCTACAAATAGGAAGCAAAACCACATCACACCACACATCTGCCAAAAGTAATAAACCCAGCCACCCCAGCGCCCTCTTGACTTCGTCAGCAGCTAATGCTACTCATTTCTCCCTTTCCTTGCAAAGGAAAAGGAAAAGATGCCAGCCACAGAATGCCAGGCAAATCAAACCATGGGAAAAATAACACCTTCCAATTCAGGGCAAAACTCTCCTTTCCAGGCCCCACTGCAGATGTCCCATCCGGTGTGCCTGGCAGCCAGCGCTGCCCTTGGAACAAGATGCAGAGCACAGGTTCGAGAGATCTGGGCCAAAGACCATTTGTGAACGTTTAATTCACAGCTGTAAAGCCTGAGAAATCTCACCAGGACTCGGTTCTATGCAGTGATTAAAACAAACCCACATAGGCAATGCTTCCTCAAACAGCTTTAAGATATAGTGTGCCTTCAAACTTTTTACAAACTATTTTACTTCCCAGATCTATCAGTGTTCACTAGATCTTTGAAGGACAAGTGAAGAAGCCCACCTTCCTATTGTTGGCTTCTTTTCTTTCTTTCATTTGTGTATTTGGTACGGAATCTCACCATGCAGCTCAGACCTGTGGTGATCCTCCTGTTTTCAGCCTCCCCAGCACTGGGATTATAGGAACATGCCACCATGCCCAGACTCAGTGGCCAGCTGAGCACGCCTGGGATCGAACCCTGGTCCCTGTGCTTGCCTAAGCAGGCACTTAGTCCACTGAGCTATCTTGCCCACCCTGGCTTTTATCTTTTTGATCAACCAAGAATAGTAACTAAAAGAGGAGAAGCAAAAACAAACAAGCAGGCAAAAACTAATCACAAAACATTCTTCCTGAAATACAGAGATTTGAATTAAAATTTTAAAACTTGAATTTAATCCCTGCTTTGCTACAAGGTCTCTGTCACCCCTAGATTCTCAAACTCCTTCTAACTCTAACTTCCAACATATCTTTTCATAATGTAGTCTCTTCCAGTTTTTTTTTTTTTTTTTTTTCATAACCGGGGATTGAACTCAGAACCTTGTGCTTGCCAGGCAAGCGCTTAGTCTACTGAGCCATCTTCCCAGCCCCAAGCCATCTCCCCAGCACCCCAGTTTGATATCCTGATTTTATTTTCTCCAAAATGAGATTTCCATCAGGTAAGAAGGAGCATATAACCTTCTTCAAAAGTGGAAAGCATGTGCATGGTGGGCAGCGTGTGCTTGCATCTCAGGAGATGGCGTTAAGGAGGGAGACAGAGGGGTCTGCGAACAAGTGTGTTCCTAAGTAGAACGTCACTCAGGCTTTTTCTAAATTATTTACCTTTGTTATTCATTCATTCATCCATTTTATCAGCACATGTTTGCAGAGTATACTTTTTGCATTCCTTGTGTGGCATCGCTGCTTGCATGCATCACGTCCACTTGCCTTTTTTGTCCCCTTCTTCTCTTCTCCCTCATCAGCCCCTCCCCCCTTGATCCCCTTCCCACCTGAGAGAAAGATCTATCCCCCTCCTTCCCATTATCTCCTATGCTTTATTTTCCTCTTTATTTATACTTTGGGTTTTGCATATAAGAAAAAACATGGGATATTTAAACTTATGTGTCTGATTTATTTTATTTAACAGTACAGTCTCAAGATGTTAATGGTTTTCCATCATTAAACATCTTTAACTGCTATTTTGTCTACCCAGGATTTCTCCCAGGAAAGAGTACCATTAACAGAAAACTCCACTGCATCCCTGGAAACTGTCTGCAGTGGTTAAGAATTAGTGGAGAAGATATTATTATGGCATAAACTATTGGATTTGGGGAACAATAAAATAAAATAAAAATATAAGAGTATGGGAAAGTTTTATTTCGTAAGCGCATAAACTGTCTGATGCTCCTTGTGGGAAATATAACTGATGATTCAAAAGTCACCAAAGGGAAGCTTGACGTAGGCACTCGCGTTTATAATTTCACCCACTTGGAAAGCTTAGGCAACAGCATCACAGGTTTGAAGCTAGCCTGAGTAACTTAGCAAAACTCGGTCTCAAAATAAAAAATGAAAAGGGGCTGACAGTGTAGCTCAGTGATAGATTGCTTGTTTCAACCCAGAATGTATCCACGAGCCACAGAGGCAGGAAGAAGAAGCAGGGCTGGCAGGGCAATAGGTCAAGGCAGGCCCACTGTAGTCTAAGGATCACCAAAACAAAATTCAGAGAGCCACCCCCTGGTGGCTTTGTTTTCAATTATGGGAAGGTTTTGAAGGTTCCTGGGTAAGATTAAGCTTCCCAACTATCCCTTTATTCCATCCTCTGACCACATAAGCACACACACTCTATTTAGTTCTCTCCACCCTCCTATATCTGGCAAAATGAGAGGCAGTAAGGGGAAGAGGAGAAAGGGCTTCCAGGTGTCCTGCTCCAAGGGATTAGAAGAGCTCAGATTTCAACTCCCCACCATCCACCCATGTATTCTTATTTCTCCCATCACTCACCCCACAGACTCAACTTGCCCTTTGGCCACCTTCATGGGAGGTGTTTGTAAATAAGAGCACCTGTTTATGAAAGCCAGACCTTCCTCAGAGTAGCCAAGCAGACAATAGGTGACATTTGGGACGTTTCTCTGTTGGAACTTTTATAGCAGCTGTATCTGCACTACATAGGCTTTTGTGAAATTTTGTGTTGAGACAGACAAACAGTTTCCTTGTCTTTGGGTTGGAAACACATCTGCCAACCTGTTACATTCTACAGCAACTAAAGCAAAAGTAAACATTCAATAGCACTTGGAATTCTACCCTTTCTCCATTAAGGAAGGTTAAAAGCTGCTGGTTAAATGAAAAGTTTGTCTGAAACTGGATTCTTCTCCAAACACAGAAGGAGATTATAATTTCAAGCATTTTCCTTATTGGGTTTAATCATGAATATTAAGTATTGGTACCCAAGTGCCAGAGCAAAAACTAAAGACCACCCATCAACTTAATTCCAAAGGATTATTTCATGTAATTTAAGCTCCATTTATCTGAGAATGAGTGATGCCTTTCACAACTGCCCACAACAAAAAATCAAAAAAGCCTGTGGCAATTTGACCTTTTCATTTTTCACCAGCTTATTTTCAGATACCTGGAGAAACATTTTTAACTTATATTTGATGACATGGTTTCAGAAGCATCTTGCTTAATAATCTCAGTTAGCCAGTATCACCCCAAGTGCCACTCACCTTGAAGCATAAACCAGAAAAGCTATTATTCAATAATGAAAATTTGGGGCCAGGGAGATGGCTCAGTGGAATAAGCACTTCCCTGGCAAGCACAAGGGCCTGAGTTCAATCCCCGGTTCTGCAAAATAAATAATAATAATAATAATAATAATAATGAAACACAATAATAAAAATTCACTAAAATACAATGTGGGCCCAGTGATATACAGTATACTAATAATTCATGGAAAATTGACTTTCTCCTACACTTGTATTTACCGCATCTTTCTTTTCTCTTTCATTTCCTTTCTTTTTCTTTTTCTATTTGCTTTTTTTTTTTTGTATTTTTAGGGAGGAGTCTACAGGATTCTTAGGGTCTCACTGTGTAGATCAGACTCATAGTGATCCGCCTGTCTACAGCCTACCAAGAGCTGAGATTACAGGTGCATGGCACCACGCCCAGTCTCAATTGACTTCTCACTGCGCCCTGGGGATGGGGCCAGCACGGCAGGCTGGGGGATTGAATCCTGGCCTCTGCACCTGCTTGCAGGTGCTCTAATCCACTGAGCTATCTGGCTGGCCCTAATATCATTCCTTTTAAGTATTTTGCTTCCATTCAGGATCACACAGACTCTCTCACAACAGCACCAACATTCCATCCTCTTTCTGTGCCATTTTAGATAGAAAGAAGAGTTTCAGAACAAAGAATTCATTCCTTGTTTCAGAAACTAGAGTGTATCGCTACAGTTTTTCAAAGATCTGTGATGGAAATAATTCCTGGAAAGGACACATGATGCTGAAAGTGAAATCATATTTTTGGTGCCTGGAAAAATAAACTGCATTATGAAGGGAAACGTTGAGCAAGGTATCTACAGACACTCAAAGGCATGAGGAAGTCCAGTTCCTTGGGCTCCATCAGAATGTTGACAGCTTTATTCCAAGAGGACTTTCTGGGACATCCCTGCCACTTTGTTTAAAAGTCTTGCCACCTAGTGGAAGCAGTTAATAAACTAGGCCTCAGGTAACCTGCCAGATTTCAGAGATCTGGGGAGATTTTTTTAAAAACCTGTTCTTCTATTAGCAGGTTAATAACATCCCTTAGTTATTACAGACTGATCAGGTCCACAATCTCCCAAATGAGTGTACAGTGAAGGCTAAATAAAAGAGACAAATCAAATGATTTCAGACCTCCAGGAGGATCAAAGGCCTCACATAGAATTCAAGATTCTCTCAGGACTAAGACCAAGCATTTTCTAGGTGGGCCATATTTATTTAGTTATCAGAAGAAGGGAAGCAAATACTCAAGAAGGGAGGGAACCATTCAAAGACTTCTCCAAGTAGGGTATTAAGTTAATCCACCCAGGAGTGAGACGCTGGAGGCTACAGTCTTTATCTACTTGAGGTTGGAGCCAGGTGCTCTTGGCTGTGAACTTGTCCTTTGAGGCTTCATGGCTTCACCCATGACTCATAGAGTTTCACTTACTGTGAGTCCACCACCCATCTCCAGACAAGACTCACAAGTAAACACAGAAAGCCAATTGGTTAATTTAAGCCCTGCTCAGGTCAGCTTTGTAGTGGTCTCCATCACTCTATCAACAAGCCTTTCCTGCAGGGATTTGTTGGTCTCTCACGGGTCCCTGGAAAAAAATGGTGAGCAAATTTAGAAAATAAAGACAAGACACAAGAGCTGAAGTCAGGTAGTGGACCGTGCCTGACTGGCTAAGGACCTCCTGAACTACAGTGGGGGCATTTATTTATACCTTTGCAAAGTTGCAAGACACAAGGTTACTTAGTGACTAATACCCCCCACACTGTGCAAGCAGAACGTTTTTCTCAAGACTGATGTGGCTGCATTGCTTTTTAAGCAATGAGGCCTCAATCTGCCCTCCCACATGTGATCAATTTCTAGCTTCAGCAGCTCCCAACACTTCCCCTACAAAATCATATGGGGTTTTACTGGGAAAGGATTCACATGAAGCATCGTGAATAATCAAATGGATCGTTGCACTCTTCCTTGTTCAAGCGCATTACATTCAGGATAAGAAAGATTGGAGTTAAAATTCTGAGAACTATGAGTGGAACCCACAAATAGCCTGTGATAATCATTCTGTTAATCTTCTTTGGTTGACACTTTTCAAAATGGATTCCTCAACGGTCAGAAATAAACCAAATTTATACCAGCTTGCCTTGTGGGGACTGGGATTTAATCTTCCAAAGGCTCAGCAAGGGGACTTTGTATAAAAGGAATTTCTTTAGTTGGCCAAGGGAAAATATCCTGCCTGAACAGAAAGTTAGATCATTAGTGGTCAGACCTCACAGATAGCCACTGTATTTCTGAGAAAATTTCCTGATGAGTCAGGCAGAGAAGAAACTCCCCAGAAAGACTGTGAGCGAAGCTCTATTCTTGAGTAAGATCTACGGTACACGCTTGGTCCCAGGGATACCAACAGATGTGCATGACAGCACTCAGTTCCTCAGTAACCTCAAGGAATGGCCTTGCCTTCCCAGCTCCCCAGCTTAGGAAACACAAATGTCTTCGATGCACAAGATCAGAACCAGTGTGAGATTACTGCACATTGAGGACGAATGCATTTCTGTGACCTAAAGGCACATTCACCAGGTCCCAAAGGCTCTTTCATTCTTTCATTTTTTATTCTCCTTAGGTAATTTTACATGCTACTGGGCAATGCATACTGCTATTTCCAGAAGTTCAGGATTATTCAAGAGGAAACATTGTTTTTCTGGTAGAAGTTTGACTCTAGACTCCACTAGCTGTATCTTCAGTTTACCTCCTATTTCCGGAGAATGAGCGCTGGCAGATATTTCTAGACAAATGATATATAGGTGAATGTACGGGAAGCTTAATTTGTTATGTATAAAACCTTTTGAAAGGAGTTATCAGAGTCAATCTTACTACTCAATATTCAAAAATTAGGCTCTGTTCCTTTATCTAAACTTTTCATCATTTGTTCGGCTTTTTTTAAAAAACAAACACTATTATTTACAGATACAGATTTGATTTCGCAAAGAATTTATTTCACAACTTAAGGCCAAAGGGCTTTTTGTAATTTAATTATTAGCATTGCTACATGCAGGAAAGATTTTCCATCATTCTTATAGAATAATAGTTTTCTAACAGTTCTCAAAGCAATAGAACATTTAAAAATTGGTTCATAATAAAAGAACTATAGTAGTTCCAAGGAATGTAAACTACATTTTTAAAAGAGACTTACTATTATTTATCATTTTCTCAGACGTTCCTAACAATTTTCATAACTACTCTTGCGGCTACAATGTCTCTTTTTTGAAGGAACTAAATGTGAAACCCATAAATGAAGCCAAGACTTGCCCTACAAAAAATTCTAAAGGGACTTCTTCAGGGTAAAATTAAAGGACACTGGACAATAAATCCACATGGAGATAAAGTGATCCCTGGTAAAGGTACACATGAAAAAATAAAAGACATAATAAGTGGATTTTCAGTGTGGCATTTTTGTTTCTCCTTTCTGCATAAAACACTAATTTTAAATCTATGTTGACAGGCAGACTGTCAACACAGATTGCACAAAGGTATACTTTATATGAAAAGATCTTAAAGAAGTAGAAAATAGAGTTATTTAGAAGTACAGTTTTGTACACTACTGAAATGAAATTGGCATTAAACTGAACTAGACATCACACTTTAGTGGATCACCAAGGAAAGCTCTGAAAAATATATAGAAAAGAAATTACAAGAGAATTAGAATGGTGCATTAGAAAATATATATCTAGCACAAAATAAAGCAGGAGAAAGAAAAATGACTTGAAACATATAAGAAAAATATTGTTAGAATAGATATCAGTGGTAGAGCATCCCTGAGGTAAATCCCCAGTAGCAACAAAAACTCTTCTTTAAATAAGTTCAAAAGGACTAAATCCATACAAAATATGATCTCTAATCACAATAAAATGATGCTAGAAAGTAAAGAAAAAAATGTTTAAAATTCAGTAATATATCAAAAGGAATGTTTCAAAGAAGTTGTGCAACTGAAATAGTCCATGCAAAGAAATTTATAGCTACAAATGTTTTTTATAATAATTTTTTTGAGAAATAAATAGCAAAGAGACAGTTTCAAAACTGATTAGGACAGTTTCAATAATTAATACATTGCATATTATTGTCTTCTTAGTGGTTATTCATAGTATAAAATGCAGACATGATATCCTGTTCAAACACAATTAGTACAAACCTTTCTATTCATTGAATTAAGAGAAAGTAGCTGTATATCTATCCTAACTATTTTGAATATACAGATACAAAATGGTCTTTCATTTGTATCCTCTTTTTCTGTTTAGTTTTGTCAGAGATGAGTATTCCATTGTCATTTAAATATTGTAAGTGCATGAATTCAGCAAAATATTCCAATATAACCCAGTAGTCCATAATAGTAGGGGGTTATCCATAAGACTGGCAATGTCAGAAGTTGTTGACTTGAGCCTTTTACAGCTCAGCATATTAATATGACTTTACTTTTTATACTTCATTTTTATACTTTTCTCCTGGATGGTTAAGACCAAAATAAAGCAGACCTGTATAACAAGAAATGTAACTTTGCCAATGCTTATATTAGAAAGAGAAGAGACTCCCAGGTAAACAGCAGAGCAACAGCTTCTGAGATTTGACCTCCAGACCCTGGAATATACCAATATGATGAAGAGAAGAAGGAAGCAAGTAGGTCCCCTTGAGCTAGCAAGGACATGAAGTGAGAATCAGAACCTACAGGGAGAGTGAAGAGAAAGACCTCAGCGTAGAAGCAAGAGATGGCAAGCTGTGCTTTCTCACTGAGCTCTGACTCTCTGCATGGGAGGCACGGCTCAAACCTGCAGATATACAGGGACCACTGGAAACCCTAGAGGCCTCCAGGGAGAAGTACACTAGTAGAACAGAGCAGTGGACACAACATATTGTAGTGGCTGGTGAGGTATTTTGGCAGAGACATCCTCAAGGAAAGGACAATTTGCTGGTCACCATCTTGGAGAGAGACCAACAGAGTTCAAAACTTGGAACAATTGTGGGCTGGCTGCACCTAGCAGCTCCAGGTCAGGGTGAGGTGAAACTGAGTTCAAGTCAGCAAGAGGTCAAGGATCAAAGTTTAAACCAGCGGGAGTCACACAGCGTATCGTGGTATTGTAGGCTGAACAAATTTGGTTCCCGCCTAACAGGCAGAAACCAGCCCAAACTTCAGCAGAAATAAATGGTGTAGGCTTGCTGGGATTATCTGTGACTTCACATAAATCTATGGATGGCTTGGAGGGGGTAATCAACACAAGTCTTGGCTCTGTCTGCCCATTCAGTCGAGCAGTCACTGCATAGACTGACTCTAAAGTGGACATTTTTTTCTAGTTTTCTTTTCTTGCTTTTTTATTTTTGTTTTGTTCTTTCTTGTTTCTGTTTTTACAGAGTGTGAACATTATTTCAAGCTTGCTTTCTTTCTTTCTTTCTTTCTTTCTTTCTTCTTTTCGTTTTGCAGAACTGGGGATTGAACTCAGAGCCTTGTGCTTGCCAGGGAAGCACTTATTCTACTGAGACCTTGCACTTACCAGGCAGGTGCTTAAGCTGTTGAACTATCTCCCTGGTCCCTTCT
>NW_004524803.1:2641485-2654068 GCF_000260255.1 Octodon degus | reverse complement strand
AAGCTTGTTCTAAGTAGGTGCTTTAGACCACTGAGCCATCTCTCCAGCCCCCCTTCTGTTCTTATTCTTGTTATTTTCTTCTTTCTCTCTTTCTCTCCTGTCTTTCTTACCAGTTTCCCAAACTTTACATAATTTCCCTTGATTTCCAAATTTGCTTCTAATATCTTCCTCTTACTTTATTTCTCTATTTCCCCCAACCTCTTTCAAATTTTCTCCCCTGAAGACAAAATTGCTATAATGAGAGAAAATTTATTGTACACAATTTTTCTGATCTGTTTTAGATTTTTGGTATATGAACACAAATATAGTTCATATGGTTAAAGGTGGCAAATTAATAATTACCACTGTTTGTCATTTTCTAGGCTACGTTTGATGCTACTGTTATTGCTGATTGTACTACTTTAGTGAAGTGGATATAATTATTCAAATCTGGTATGCTAAGACTGAGATTGCCGAAGGGTCATAAAAAAATAATATAGGTTACTACAAAAAAAATCGAGATCTAGGCCAAAATGGCAATGACTTCTCATCCTCAATAAATTAAAGAGGTAGGATCTTGAAACAGACTTAAAATGCAAAACCCAACTAAACATGGAAGACCTCCCTAGGAAGTAGTCATTTCCTATATTTCCCATGGGTTCTAAATATTAGCAATTAAACTAGCTACCATAGAAATTGATAAGCATCAACCCAGGAATTAAACAAGAAATAAAATGAGAAGACTCTCAAGTTAGATGTAATATTAGACATCTAGCTCACCAAGGACAATACTAGCGAGAACTGAGGTGGACCAATTGGAAAGCTGCCCAACCAGACTATCTGAAGTGGTAATAGCAGAAGTAACAAAGCAGATGAACAAGGTTCTAGAAAAAAAATCAAATCAGAAATATTTTTTTCAGAAAGCTACAGAGAAGGTGACCATAATGAAAAACATGGTTAGTGACTCTAGAGCAGATGTAGATGAGACAAAGAGGAGCTTAGAAAAATGGTGAAAACTATGAATGCTCAACAGAGGAAATAAATGGAATTCATGTACATATTCAGACAGATATCCAGGAGATTAACAATTCCATTGAAAGTATACATAGAAGAATGAGCCAATGTGAAGACAATGTCAGATACAGAATACAGAATTATGTTCAGTGGTCATGAAAAGAAATACTTCTTTAAAAAAACAGCAAGACACTATGAGAAATCAGTCCAGAAGCTGCTAGATGATGCAAAGCAAAATAACATAAAATTGATTAGAGTCAATAAAAAAGCCAGGAGATATTGCAAATGACATAAAAATCTATTCACAGAAGTAATGGCAGAAAACTCCCCAAACATATGAAAAGAATGTGATGTATAGGTAAGTGTGTCATATAGAACTTCATTTACCAATGATCAAAAAAATTCTACATCAAGACATATAGTACTCAAGATTCCAGAAATTTAACGTAAGAACAGAAAGTTAAAGCTGGTAGACAAAAGAAAAATATCAACTCTAAAGGAAATGACCATCAGAATCACAGCTGAGTTCTTAATATAAACCCTCCAGTCAAGGAGGGCTTTGAGTGAAGTATTTCAAATCCTAAAAGAAAACAAGCTTGAACCCAGATTGATGTGCTCCACAAAACTATCTTTCAAAACTGATGGAGAAATAAGATGTTTCCATGACAAACAACACCTGAGGAAATTCATGAACATCAAACAGCACTCAAAAATGTTCTGAAAGACATTCTAGAAAGAGAAAACAAGGACTACAACTCCATGAACTCCAGCAGACTGAATCCATCACTCAAGGAAAGTAACAGAACAGAGGGGAAAAGGGTAACTAACAATAGAAAAATAACATGACAAGAATAAGTCAATACATATCAGTGATAGCTGTCAATGTTAATGATCTCAATTTACATATCAAAAGAATAAGACTGGCAAAATGGATCAACAAGCAAGATTCAACAACATGCTGCACACAAGAAATATACTGAATTCAAAAAGAAATTCATAGGCTGAAAGACAAAGGATGCAAAACAATACTCCATGCAACAGGAACCCAGAAAAAAGCAGAGGTAGCTGTTCTATTTGCAGACAAAGTACCTTTCAAACCAAGTGAAAGAGACAAAGATAGTCACTACATCCTTGTAAAGGGAACAATCCAAAAGGAAAATTTAACAATTATAAATATATATGCACCAAATACCAGTGTTCTCTAATATATAAAACAAATATTGGGACTTGGGATAAAACTCAGCAGAATAAGTGCTTGCCTGCGAAGCGCAGGGTCCTGAGTTTGATCTCCAATACCACAAAAAAAAAAAAAAACATACATACATAAAAAAGTACTAGTACAATTATAATAGGGAACACCAATACCCCACTGTAACAAATACAATAGACCAAAAAAAAAAAAAAAAACAGTGAAGACATATGAGAACTGAACCAAAATTTTGAACAAATACACTAAATAGATACCTCCACAGACTGTCCTACCCAACATCAGGATACACATTCTTGGGGGAGAGGAGATGGCTCAGTAGAATAAGTGCTTCCCTGGCAAGCGCAAGGGTCTGAGTTCAATCCCCGGTCCCACAAAAAAAAAAAAAATATTCTTTTCAGCAGCACACCGACTACAATACTAGCCCATAGAACATGCCTAATTAATTGCAAAAAATTCAAACATTTCCATATATATTATCATACTATAGTGAAACAAAATTGAAAATCAGTGGCTAAAGATGCTACAAGACCATCTTAAATGCATGAAATTAAATAACACCCTTCTGGGCCATCGAGATAGCTTAGAAGACTAAGCATCTCCTTAGGCAAGCACAGGGACCAAGGTTCATCCCAGGCATTATGTGCCATGCAGGCCCTGCCCCCAGGCACACTGAGCCAGCCACTGAGACCCAGCATGGTGGCACAAGTCTGTAATCCCAACACTGGAGAGGCTAAAATCAAGAGGATCACTATGAGACCCTGTACCAAATAAATAGATAAATAAATAAATAAGCAGATAAATAACATCCTTCTGAACAAACAATGGGACACAGATAAAATTAGTTCCTACAACTAAGTAATAATGTCATTACAACATACTGGAGTGGATGGGATATAATGAAAGCAGTCTTATGAAAGAAATTTATAGAAGTGAATTCCCATATCAGAAAAACAGAACAAGCTCAATGAGCAACTGAATTATGAACCACAAGTTTCTTGAAAAAGAAAAGCAAGTGAAACCCAAAGATCATATGAGGGAAAAATTTATAAAGATCAGAGCAAAAATTAACGTAGTGGAGTATAAGAAAACAACACAAAGAATCAATATAAAAAAGAGTTGGCTATTTGATAGATTAAATAAAATTGACAAACTTTTAACCAACCTTATAAAGAAAGACTCAAATCACACCATTCAGAATGAAAAGGGTGAAATCACAACAAATCCTACAAAAATCCAGAAGATTGTCAATACCTGCTTCGAGAATCTGTACTCTAATAAGGTGGAAAACGCAGAAGAAAGGGGCAGGTTCCTACATACATGTGAGTTACCAAAGCTGAATCAAAAAGTATAAAAATTCTAAATAAACCAACATTAGTCAATGAAATTTAAATATAACTAAAAAAAAATCCTACAAATAAAACCAAAGTGTAAGCCCTGACCAACTCACTGATGAATTTTACAAAAAAAAATTTAGAGAGGACCTAACATTGTTATTTCTCAAACTTAGTAATGAAGTTGAAAGGGAAGCAATATTCCCAAATTTTTCCTAGAAGTCAGGATTGCCCTGAAGCCAAAACCAGGTAAAAGTGTCCAGGGGAAAAAAAGAGGCCAATCTCCCTAATGAACATAAATACAAAAACCCTCAATGAGATACTGGCAAACAGAATGCAGTAACTTATCAAGATTATACACCATGGCCAAGTATAAATCATCCCAGGGATGCACGGATGGTTCAACATGTGCAAATCAATAAATATAATGTGTCAAATTAACACTGCCAAGGACAAAAATCCATATGACCATCTCAACAGACACCAAAAAAAATGCTTTTGATAAAGTCCAACACCCATTTATGATTAAAAACTGTACAGAAAATTGGAACAGATGGTCTTTATCTCAGTCTGATAAAAGCCATCTATGACAAACCAACAGCCAACATCATACTAAATAGACAAAACCTGAAAGCTTTCATTCTAAAATCAGGAATAAGATAATATTGCCCACTATCACCACTCTTATTCAATATAGTCTTGGATACATCAGCCAGAGCAATGTTAGGAACAAAAATAATAAAACAAATAAAGATAGGAAAAGAAAAAATTAAATTATCATTATTAGTGGATGACATAATATTCTACATAGAACATCCCAAAAACTCCACCAAAAGACTTCTAGACTCAGGAACCAAATTCAGTAGTGTAGCTGGATACAAAAATCAACATTTAAAATCAATACAAGTCCTTTACAAAAATAACAAACTCACTAAAAGAAAAATTAGGGAAACATCTTTCACAGTAGCATCTAGAAAAATGAAATACATGGGATTCGATCTAATGAAGTAAGTAAATGACCTTTAAAGTGAAAATTATAATGCTCTGGAAAGAGAACTGAAAGAGAATAGCAGAAAATAGGAAAAAATATCCTTTGTTCTTGGATAGGAAGAACCAATATAGTAAAAAATGGCCATACTTCCAAAATTCATGTACAGACTTAATGCAATCACAACCAAAATACCAATAGCATACCTAACAAAATTAGAGAAAATAATCCTAAAATTCATTTGGAAGCAGAAGAGACCTTGAATTTAAAAAGTAATTCTAGGTAACAAAGTCAAGGCAGGAGGCATCATGAGCTGTGACCTGAAATTCTACAACTAAGATTCAACCCAGGCCCGGAGTGTGAGTGGGATGGTCTGAGGCCTGACAGATCCTCATTCGATACAGAGTCCAGACCCAGCACTTGAGTGAGACCACCTGGGGCCCATCGGATCTTCATCCCAGCCAGCACCCAGGCCCGCATGTGAGTAAAACTTCCTCCATCAGGCCCCGTGTGGAAGCCTGCAGCAGAACTCCCTGCAAAGAGGCTAGAGGCAGGACCCACCCAGCTGATCCAGGAGCAGAACATCTTGCCAAAGGGGAAAAGAGAGTTCACCTCCAAAGGCTGCAGCAGGAAGAAGTGGAGCACAGCAACCAGACCCAAGCCACACCCACCTGGATGAGTTCGAACTTGGTAGATCTGGACCTGGTACTAAGGTAATAACTCTATCTAAGCTCTACACCAAAGGTCAGAAGACAGTGCTATACAAAATGACAAAGAGAAGGAGCAAAATCCATTCTCAGGTCCCAAGCCCACCCAGAACAAATGCAGGAGACCCTAGCATAGAAGAAATTGGAAGTCACACACCTGAAATAATCTCTGAAATAATAGCATCGGAAGTAAAGAAACAACTGCAGAAAGGTATAGAGGCAATCAGATCAGAAATAATTTCTGAAGTAAAAAAAGAAATGATAACTATAATGAAAGAAATATTAAGTGCTTCTAAAGAAGACACTGATAAAAAAATAGAAAAAAATAGAAAAATTATGGAATCCTTGAATGAACGATATAGGAAAGAAATAGAATGCAAGAAGCTGACTCAAATTGATACATGGGAAATTAAAACCTCAATCATAAAATGGGAAAACCCTTTGAATAAAAGTGAAAATAAAATTTCAGACCTTAAAGACACTATTGCAGCTAGTGAAAAAGTAAGAAAAGATCTCTTAAAAACAACTAGGATGCATGAAAAAATAATTCAACATCTGCAAGATGATGCAAAGATGAACAACATAAGACTAATAGGCATCAATGAGAAAGAAGGAGTCAATACAAATGATATAAAAAGAATATGGATGCAAGTAATAGCAGAAAACTTCCCAAATATGGGGAAATGATCTGACATTAGTAGCATATAGAACTCCAAATAACATGAACCCGATTAAATCCACACCCAGACATATAATAATCAAGATCCCAGAAATTCAGTGTAGGAACAGTATGCTCAAAGCCACTAAAGAAAAGAAACAGATCACACTGAAAGGAAAACCCATCAGAATAACAGTAGATTTCTCTTCACAAACCATCAAGTCAAGAAGATCATGGAGCAAAGTACTACAAGTCTTGCAAGAAAAAGTTCCGACCCAGACTGATATACCCTGAAAAACTCTCTTTCAAGTATAATGGAGAAGTGAAATACTTCCATGACAAACAACAACTAAAGAATTTTATGATGATAAAGCCAAGCCTACACAGACTACTAAAAGATATTCTAGAGAGGGATCAAAATGACCACAACTCCATGAATGAGAATGGAAAGAACCCACCAAATAGGGCAAACAAATGCAGGAGAATAAGAGGTATACAACAGCAGTCTTTCAGTTATTCTTTTGTATACAGCAGCAGAATATTTTCATCAGCATACTCTACACATGGACTTCTCCTGCACCCTATGGGTCATGATTCTATCCAGATCTACAGGGTGGATATCAAGGAAATAGTGGTAGCTCAGTCCCACAAGTGACATCTGGCCACCAGTAAGCATCATGGACAGTGTCCACGTCCATGACATACTAGAACTTTGTGCACTATCCTATTCCCAAACTGATGTAAGTGCTGGTCATATATTTGCCATTCCAGTTTTTATCTTATGTTTTATTCTTTGTAATTCTTTACTATCATGAAAACTTTTTCTTAGTCCAAGTGTTCTTAAACATTTAACTTTTAATTAATTAATATTTAATTTTCTGTATTGTTTAATCTTAATTTTTGTTTTAAGATTTACACTGTATCTTTGACTTACAATCTACTTCATACTTCAATCTACTATTATACTTAAAAGACATGCTATGATATTTTTCCTAGTATTAGAAACCTTTAAAAGTATATTTCCATTTTCCATTGACTTTGAATTACTTTTTCCTTGTCTTTTACACCTATACACACACACACACACACACACACACACACACATATGAAAAAATGTGTGTATAACTCGACATAAGATTGATACTGTTTTGTAGAAATCTTTATTGACTTTTTAAGTGGGTTCACCTAATATATTTTGCATAGTCCTGCATAACTATGATTTTGACAGCTCTTTATTCTTTATCCAGGAGCATACAGCAACTTCTCTTGCCTTCTGAATTATGCTCTTTGCTGTTTCCTATATGCTATATCTGGAAGTATTTGAATATTTTGAGTTTGTATAACTGGAAAATATTTTACTTGTAGTTTTCAAAGGTATGTTTGCTAAGTATAAAATTCAATGAGGACAGATCTTTTTGTTTTTCTTTCAGTACTTTAAATTGATTAGTCTAGTTTCTTACACACTTGGTCTTTTTTTTTCCTTTCTAATGTGGAATAAGGTGCTACTTAATTTTGTTCTTCTATAGCTAATATTTTTCATGTATGTGCTTTCTTTAAAATACATTTTGGACAATTTCATTTTTTTGTCTCTTGGTATGATTTTATTCAAATTTCTTATGCAAAAGTTTCATTGTTCTTGGAAATGTGGTGCTATCATTTCAACTAAATTCAGAAATTTTAAATATTTAAATATTTATTGTCTACCCCTTTCTACTTTGAGAATTCTAATTATATGAATGTAAGTTTTTTGATTTTGGCACAGAGTGAACTATTATATGACTGATCTGTAAATTCTTCATTTGTATTTTGGATAATTTTTATTGTTATATCCATTTAAGTTTATAAATAATTTATTTACAATGTGCAATCTATTATTAATCTCATGCTATGTATTCATTTTAGAAATATTTCTCTAAAGATCACTCTGTCTACATCTTATATGTTTCACATTTCAATATTTGTCTAAAATTTTTAATATGCTATATAATTATTGATTTTCAATAAAGTTAGTAAAAAGCTAAAAAAGAAATTATACAACTAAGCTACTGTGACAAAACAGCATAGTACTGGCAAAAAATAGATTCCAGGAACAATGGACTAGATTAGAAGACACAGAAACAATTCTAAACATACACAGGCACCTTATCTTTAACAAAGGAGCCAAAGATCTTCACTTGAAGAAAGCCTAGTTAGTAAATGTTGCTGGGAAAACTGACTTTCAACATGCTGAAGGTTAAAATTAGACAAAGATCTTTTACCAAGCACTAAACTAAAATCAAAATGGATGAAAGCTCTAAATATTAAAACAGAAATACTAAACGTACTGGAAAATAGAATAGACAAACAGTTAAAGAGATTGGTGTAGGCAAAGACTTAATGAACAAAACTCTATCCACACAGGAAATGTCACAAAGAATCAAGACTTGAAATTTATCTTATTAAAAAGATTTTCACAGAAAAATAAACCATGAACAAAGTAGAGAAAGAACCCAAGTAAGATCAAATTCTTGCCAGCTGTTCTTTAAAAGACTATATATATATATATATATATATATATATATATATATATTCAAAAATCAGACTCCCCAAATTTAAAGATATAACCTAAAATGGAGCATGTGAAGTGAAGATACTTCTCAGATCATGAGGAATGACAAATTGCAAATAAGTATAGAAAAATATTCAACATCACTGATTATTTGAGAGATGCAAATTAAAACAACATTGAGATTCCATCTCATCCCAGAAAGAATGGATATCATCAAGAAGTAAACCAAGGGCTGGCCAAATAGCTCAGCAAATTAAAGCACCTGCAAGCAGGCACAGAGGCCAGGGGATGGATCTCTGGGCCTGCTGTGGCAGCCCTGTCCCCGGGGCATGCTGAGATGTCAATTGAGACTGGGGATGGTGGTACGCGCCTGTAATCCCAGCTCTTGGGAGACTGTAAACAGGAAGATCACTATGAATCCGATCTAGTAATGAGACCCTGAATACCCTGTAGATCCTTCCATAAAAATACAGAAGAAAAATAAAATGAAGTCAACCAATAAGAAATGCTGATAGGGTTGTGGGAAAAGGAGCTCTTCTCCACTGTTGGTGGGAGTGTAGACTGGTGCAACCACTATGGACATCAGTGTGGAGATTCCTCAAAGAACTAAAACTAAAAATCAAATAGGTTCTATTTGACCTAGCTATTCTCCTTTTAGTTATCTTCCTAAAAGAATTAACAGCATCATACCACAGCAGTATATACACACCCATGTTTACAGCAGCACAGTTGGTAATAGCTGTATGTTGGAAATAGTTCAAATCCCCATCAACTGATGCATGGGTAAAGAAGTTGTAGGGGTTTTATACAATGGAATACTACTCTGCCATAAAGAAGGATAAGCTTGAGGCATTTATCGGTACATGGATGAACCTTGAGATCATACTTTTAAGTAAAATAAATCAGACATGTGTAATTATTTCTCTAGTGTAAGAAACTACCAGTGTAAAAAAGACCAAAATCTATAACATATATTGGGAAATGGGGAGAAAATGTTCAAATGATATGGGAAACAAGAGAAGGGAAAAGAGGAAGAAAACAAAGATGAGGAGGATAAAAAATAGAAGGAAAAAACAGAATCAAAGCTTTTATAAAGAAGGAGGGGAAGAGGAATTGAAAGGAGGGGAGCAGAATGGAAAAAAACCCAAGATATATCATGCACAGGTACAAATTCCCAGTGATGAATGTTATCATTATTGTTGTAGTCAGGGTTTTCAAGGGAATAGATTTAATACAAGGTTTTCAAGGGAATAGATTTAATACAAGGCATGATTTATAATATTCATCCAAAAAGTCAAATGCAAAAGCAAGTTTGAGATTTGTCCACAGACTAGAGACCCAAAGAATCTAGCTGAGGTCCTGCATCCCTCAGCAGTGTCCTGCACAAGTCCAGTGAAAACCTAGAGCCAGTGGCAATGCCCTGTACGAGTTCTGCTGGAGGCCTAGAGCCCATGACAATGTCTCATGCAAGTCTGTATCAAGGATCTGCACTAGGAAAACCCAAAGATCATTGGTGGAAGCTAGAAAGTCCGCATCAGAGGGATAAGGATGTGTGCCAGAAGGTTGATGGGTTTTCACTGGAGCCAGGAAGAGACACTTAAGGTAAGAACCAGAGCTTCCCTGAAAAGAACTTCAGCCTCCCCAGTGACAGCAAGGACCTTAGCTCCTCTGATGATGAAGGCAGCTGAGCTAACCAGCATGACTGCCTTCTCCAGGAGGATCAACAACATACCATCTTACCCTCCAGTTCTCTTTTTACACTGTTGGCAACAATTCTCAGGTGCCCCACAGACACACACACACAGCACCATACTGATTCAGTTCATCTGGATGTTACAAGTTGACCATTGACCATAAATTAACTCTACCACCAAAAAAATTAAAAAAAAATATATATATATATATACATATACATATATATTCTCTTTCTGAGGTCTAGCTGAAACTGGTTAGATCTCTCTCTAAATATATGAAAAGATCTTAAATCAGTGTTCCAGGGGGCCCACCCGCTTGGGGCCCCCTTCTGTCCCTCTCTTGGACAGGAGCTTTCTTTCCCCCAAATAAATATATTCTCATGGTTTGTTCCTAGAATTCATTCTTCAGTTTTGGAGAGCACAAACTCATCCCAGGTACCTTTTAGGTTGGGAGATCTGTTTTTCTCCCTGTGTCATTTGGAGTTTCCTTGTATGATTTTGGAGGTTCCCACCAAGATCATTGGATGGATGTGTGAGTTTGGTTTTCTTTCATAAATTCTGGATTGTGACACATTTAGGTAACAAATTTTTATAGTTCAAATGTTGATATGCCTTTGACCATTGTTCATAATTGTTCATGTTTTGCCTCACACAGTTTTGTCTCATATAGTTCTGTTAAAATTGCTTATGATTGCTTATGCTTTGTCTCTAACATGGTTTTGTTAAAATGTTGATCAAAATGTTGTTGGTACATCTAAGTTAAAATATGGAAATGTTACAAGGCTATGATATTTCTCTAATCCAACATTTTATGACTATTTTGTACTTGTATATGTTGCATTTGAACTAGTTACTAAATGTACTGGTATTCCTTGTTCAACTTTAGACAACAGTGCTAGAGAGAGTAATTTTATGTAAATTTCTGAAAAATGGGACTTTTAAATCTAGTTCAGACTTAGAAAATCTACATGCCTGTATATGAAACACAGAACTCCTTTTGCCAACTAAATGACATTAGGTCAACAATCATTCTTAAAGACTTGGAAGACAGATTTCACTGGAATAGACTGGTTCTGATCCCCCTCTATATTGTAGAGGAAATGTCAAGCCTGCTCTGTTTCAGTTTCCTTTCTTTGGCTTTACTCCTAATTTTCCCACCTCTTTGTACTTGCCTTTTCAGAGGCATGTAAAATTAGGAGAATGATATAGACTGTTCCAACTAAGTAAAGCCCATAGTAAATGAGCATTTGTTAATGCTAGAAACAGGGAATTCATTTTAGAAAAAAGGACACATACTCTGTCTCTGGTCAAATGAGACAAAGAAGACTATGCCCATCCAGGAGGATGCGTATAGAAAGCATGTCCCTGCTTAGTGTTCTGGGCAGGTCTCCTTTGGAAGGCTAAACCTGAGACCCAGTGGAGAGAATCGACTTCTGGGTGACACCAGAAGGAGCTATCTCCAAAAGCAGCACACTTATGGGACCAAAATACATTTAGTATGAAGGAGAATTTCCAACCTTTTCTCCTAGGTCTAGATATCATTTAGGTGTGTAAGAGATAAGCTGTAGACTTTAAAACTTTTACTGTAAAGTGCTAGGTAATCTTGTTCAGGCTGTTAACTATCCCTCATAAAACTTGAACAAACAGTGGTTACTCTGCCAGCTAGTAAACTGCTCCTCTTTGAAGCAGAGGATGGGTTTCTCCAGCCATTATTTGGTGTATCCCCATTGAAGCCAATGACTTATGGAATGTTGACCAGACAAACTGCTAGATTCCTTTCTGGAAATTGCGTTCTGATTGTGTGGGCCAATAGAAACTGAGAACATCTGAGGGGTTATGGCCATACCCAAAGTTTCCTTGGTGGAAACTGGCCCTTGACCACTGAAAGATCTCTACTTATCTATTGTACTTTCTTCTTCTCTGTGCTAGTAAAGTAGGAATTCTACCTGAGCTTTTCAGTAGAACAATGTACTGAGTCACTCCTTCAGAAATTAGGCTGAGGCAGCTTGCAATAGTTTACAGTCTACTGTGGCTATTAGAGGAAAGGACTTACATACAAGCCTTACCCTAAGTAAGAGATTTTTGTCAGCTTTAAAGTAAAGTGTTTTTACCAACATGTAAAATATAATGCTAGATGATAAAATATGTTTCACCTGTGAGCTCCAAATTTAAATCTTGTCCACTTGCTAAAAATGTTTACCTAGGTGATTAGATGGAAAAAAAGTGTCTGGAGACTTGGCTCAGTGCACGGGGCCAAATCCCTCCAGTCAATGGTTCTATCTCTAGAAGTGATCTTTGTAGTCTGAGAAGTGCTCACTTCCAATTGACTTTTTTTTTTTTTTCTCATTAAACTTTGTTTTAATAGGTCTCAAAATTCTGTGACAGATTTTTGGTTGTTTCCATTAAAAAGTATTGATTTTAAAAACTAATAACTTAAAAACTGCCACACACACA
>NW_004524803.1:2621355-2640105 GCF_000260255.1 Octodon degus | reverse complement strand
TGAAGGAACCCTTCCCCATCTCAGCAGCCTCCTTCTCAAATTTTTCAATGGTCCTTTTGTCGATGCCACCGCATTTGTAGATCAGATGGCCGGTGGTGGTGGACTTGCTGGAGTCCACGTGTCCGATGACGATGATATTAATGTGGGTCTTTTCCTTTCCCATGTTGGCTTCGATTTAGTGGTGGCCTTCACTACACCTGTGCTCTTGTGGCAAACCCGTTGCAAAAAAGTCCAATTGACTTTTTATGCCACAGTTATGCTTCCTTCTTTAGACATTCCTGTCCCTGGACCAATTGTAACTTGCACTTACAAATATTCAATAAGAATAAGTGAGTTTGTGAGATATTTCAGGAGATAGGAATCACGCACAGTTCAAGGGTGGATATGCTGGTGGGATCTTACCTCCCTTCTTTCCAACAGGAGCATCCACCTGCTCTGGTGAGGGCTACTCAAGGGAAGCTTGAGTGGAGGAATCAATTAGAAATAAGATGGGGATGCCCAAAAAGGTAATTTCTATTGAATTCCAGGTTATCTCACAGTCAAAATATCTTACTCCTTTAGAGTGCTTCATGAGGCACTGGAAGATATTTGATCCTTACATGCTGAAAAAGAAACATTTAATCCAAATGGAATGCAGAGGAAAGTATCAAATATGATGCTATTTTATAACTAGAAAGATGATGTAAAAAGAAAAATGGTAAAACTGTCTTATGTCAGATTTTGTTTGCATTGAGGTTACTGTTGTTTAAGTTTTGAAATGTAGATGTGAGTGACAGGAGAACAAGGTGGTTCAGCCTTGCCCACCATTACTGAAAGTAAGGTTTCCCCTGTTTGCCTTTCTAAAGGGTGGGCTTCTAAAATAGCTAAATTCCAGGCCTCTACAGAGCTACACCCATCCTTAGCTGAGTTTATGCAAGCTTTTCAAGGATAATACCCTTTAAAGAAAGAAAAAGATAATTTGGAACTTCCAGAGTTGATGTGCCTTTTTCTCTGTGACCTAAAACAGATAAAGTCAAATCTTAGAAGATCTTTAGATGACCCTGATAAATACACTGATGTCTTTAGACAGTTTACTCAGATTTATGAACTGGAGAGATGTAATGTTAATCTTAAACCAAGCTTTGACTTCTATGGAAATATAGACAGCATTACAAGCTGCTATTGCATTTGGGGATGAATATTATATTATTAATTTTAAAGAGTCAAAAGATGACCAGCAGAACTACCTGTTCCCACTGGAGCCCAAACAGTCAGACCCCTATTGGCCTAAAAGCCAGGAAAGACACTAGAAAAGACATTTTTCTTTCAAGTATATATTCTTAAAGGTCTAAAAAGAATCAGAACCAAGGTTGAGTTACTAAATTTTAGTTATTTACCAGGAAAAAGATGAACACCCCTCTGATTTCTTAGAATGTTTAACAGAGGAACTGGTAAAGCATACTTCCCTAGATCCTAATTCAATAGAGGAATATTCTTACAGATAAGTTCTTATACAGTCAGCTCCAGATATTAAAAAAAAAGAGCTACAAAAGACAGCTTCTGCTCTAGATAACTCATTTGATATTCCAGTTAAAAGCTGATTTCTTAGTGAGCTATAATAGGACTGGGAGAGAACCAGTGAGAGAAAGCAACAAGATAAAAAATGGCTGCCATTATTGTGGCCTCAAAACAGACCCTAAGTCTGATTCTCTGGGCTCTAAGAAGAGCTCAACGACAATGAGGATACACCAAAGAATGGCTGGAGAAACCCATCCTCTGCTTCAAAGAGGAGCAGTTTACTAGCTGGCAGAGTAACCACTGTTTGTTCAAGTTTTATGAGGGATAGTTAACAGCCTGAACAAGATTACCTAGCACTTTATAGTAAAAGTTTTAAAGTCTACAGCTTATCTCTTACACGTCTAAATGATATCTAGACTAGGAGAAAAGGTTGGAAATTCTCCTTCATACTAAATGTATTTTAGTCCCTTAAGTGTGCTGCTTTTGGAGATAGCTCCTTCTGATGTCACTTAAAAAGGTGTAAGACTTAAAAAGGTATTTCACTAGTTAAAACGGATCCCCAAGGATGATAAAATCCTGTCAGCATAAAAAAGTTCTAAAGACCGGGGTTTACAGTATTCAATGGTTTTGAGCCTATAGATAGATACTCATACATGATAAATGTATAAGTTCATCTGGTTGATTTCTGATGTAACTCAAGTATTTCATGTTGATAGTTAATACAGGTGTGACCTCTCTTAACTAAAGCTAGGGGGACTTACAGCAAACTGTCAGACTCCATGAATAAAGGGATCTAAAAGCCACTGTGTTAGCTCAAATGCTAATGCTTTGATTACACTTTTTCTAGAACAATTTTTTGAGACATTAGAAAAAGATTATACTTTTTCTAATTTCTCAAAAAATTTGTTCTTTAAAAGATACCAAAACCCAAGTAATCATACAAGTAAAACCTATAGTGAATAGGTTTGATTAATTTTAGATTCCTTTTCCTGAGATCCACCAGATTTTGTCTACAGAGATATAGTAAGGCCTTAACTGTCTACCTCATATAGCCCAGGTGAGTAGAACCTTCTCGGGATTATTGCGCTCATGCCACTAGGCAAGATGCTTCCTCTAAATCCACTACAGAGGAAGTTGCCATCATAATCCTTGGGCAGGCCTGCCTGCAGGAGGCCTTAAAATCAAAAAGTTATATTTTTCATGGCATACCCCAGATATCTGACACATGATAGTTAACAGCCTGAACAAGGAAAAAGATGAATACCCCTCTGATTTCTTAGAATGTTTAATAGAGAAACTGGTAAAGCACACTTCCCTAGATCCTAATTCAATAGAGGAATAGATTACTCTTACAGATAAATTCATTACACAGTCAGCTCCAGATATTAAAAAAAAAGAGCTACAAAAGACAGCTTCTGCTGTAGATAACTCATTTGATATTCTAGGTAAAAGCTGATTACTTAGTGTCCTATAATCAGAACTGGGAGAGAACCTGTGAGAGAAAGCAACAATACCTATTCTAAATAGGTATCAGTCACTTTGCAGAAGTTAGAAGGGTTTGCAGGAATAAATTGTTTGAGTTCAGGTGTTTCATAGTGGAAAAGATACAGAATGGAACTATAGATGGCAAATGAGAATGTTGATACTAGCAACCTACAGGAAAGAAGGCCGGTCAAGAAATGGAAAAAAGCTTTGCTTCCCTGCATCCAGACAGAGAGAAGGGACACTTCAAGCAAAAATTTCCAAAGCTGATAGAGAAGAAAAAAGAAAATGCTTATGATGGAGTCAGAGGAAGTTTCAGATTGAGGTGGTCATGGATCTTCCCCTCTCAGCCAATTGATCTACAAAAATTTCTGACAAGTCTTTTTATAATTACAAGGTTATTACCTTCCAGATTCTACTGCTAATGTCTCAATATTTGTTCAAAAGATATCAATCAAATCAATGATATGTGAGATGCTGAGGTCCCCTGGAACCTATCTTTGTCATTTTTATGGGAAGTCATTACTGTCTACTTGATGCAAATTTTTTACTATATTCATAATTATCCTGTTGTGGTTATTTGACCCATGCATGTTTATTTCTCCTGCTTTGTCTTGCCCAGATTCAAAGATATACATCTGCCCAACATGAAAATGCCTGGTGTCTATGTGAACCTTTAGATAGAACCTCTGGAGAGTATCTCTGACTAGTGATCCACAACCATGACCTCTTTCAGCCTGAAGAAGCAAGACTGATCATCGCTTATGGTTCCCTCATGGCAGTTCAGGTTACTTCTTCAGAAGGGAGGATGTGATGGGCAGCTGAATTGGATGGAAGTATTGTGGGCAGTAGAATATGGCCAGGCCTTCAAGGACACAAGATGGAAGAAAAGGTGACTTTGCGACTTGGAGAAGGCAGACACTCCCATATGAGCCACACCTCAAGACAAAAGAGGAAACATACAGCTACATACTTCCCTAGGGATGGGCATCAGGGATTGATTTTCTAAATAGGTACCAGTCACCTTGAAAGAGCTCAAATGAGTCACTAGCCCAACCCCCAACAGGAGGAGACTCTGTCCCGTATTCATGCCTGCTTGCTACTTGACTTGCTTCCCCATTTGGTACTGGATTGAATCAACTTTACCTGAGCAATGGTGCTTGTAGTCTCATTGGTTGGCCATGGTTTTGTCCCACTGCATGCCCACCTAGGTGAGTTCCCAAATCTTCTCCACCACCTTGGATCAGCCTCATTGCATGGTTTTCCTCTATAAAAGTTTCTGGAAGAGACTGCTTCCCAGGGACCACCTGCTCAGGGCCCCCCCTTCTGTCCCTCTTTTGGACAGGAACTTTCTCTCCCCTGAGTGAATATATTCTGCTCATTAAAAAAAAAAAAATCAGTGTTCTAGTTTTCTACCTTAAGTAACTAGAAAACAAAGAGCTAACCCTCTTCCTTTCAGGCACTGCTCCCCTCCTTTGTTTCTTGGCCTCCAGAACTAAATAGTTTTGCTCCCTTTCTCCCTTCCATCATGATGTTTCTCCTTTGAAGCCAAGGGTATTTGGAGACTAAATCCCTGTAAAATGTGAGTGAAATTAAACCTCTACTCCTTACATTGTGAGTGTTGGGTAGTGTGCCCACCAGTGGGGAAATGATTAATGTAATGTATTTATATATACAAGGGAATATTATTTATCCCTCCCAAAATAATGAAGTGTTATATAATACAACTTGGATTCATATTGATTATAATAATAATGGATTCCTATTATAATGATAACATATTCCTATTACTATAATAAGTGTTATGGTTTAGATCAGGAATGTTACCCCAAAAGTCTCATGCATTCAGGTGGGGCTTTCAGAAGATGGTTGGGTCACTGGGGCACTGTACCCGTCAGTGGATTCACCTATAAAGAATTCAGCAGTCGAGTGTGTTCTTAGGAGGGAGGGTCGTGGTAAAGGCAGGTGACCAGACAGTGACCTGACAGGGTAGGTCTCCTTCCCTGACTCATCCTTTCACTCCTCCTTCCTGGCCATGATGGGCACAGCTTTCCTCCAGCAGACTCTTTTACCATGTGCTTCCTACCCAGGACCAGTAGACTAAGGACTAAATCCTCTAAAATCCATGAATAAATTTCACCTCCCATAAATTGTGGATGCATGATATTTTTGTTCTAGCAAGGAGAAAGTGAATAAGACAATAAATAACAGTCCACATAAAAAGAATAAGTATTATGTGTTTTCATTTACCTGGGGTACCCAGAATCATCAAATGTATCATACAGATGGACAGTAGAACAGTGGCAACTAGGGACCATGAAGTTATTATGTAATGATGACAGAGTGTCTCTTTTGATGAAAATTTCCTGGACACTAATGATGATCATGAATTTACAATAATGTGAATGTACTTAGTGTCACTGAACCATACACTTAAAAGTGACTAAAATGTTACGTTTCAGGTCTTGTATATTTTACTACAAAGTAGAATAAGTGGGACCACCAAGGAGATGAGGGCCATTGGTACAATTTCAACCAATGACAGTATATTTGGTGGATAAATGCTGCAGTTGTCTTGTTCCACTCCAGTGACAATTTTGCAGCATGTTCTATGCCTCTTCCCAGGGAAGGTGGTCCCAGTGAGAGACCAACAGGATCGAGCCCAGCAATGTACAATTCATGTTTTCTGTTTTGCTTTCCCATCCTCTTTTCTCAGTTTCCTAGAATCACTTCCCAATAAGGGATTTCAATCCATATCTGAAAGTGTGATGATCTGTGAGACTATGTATTCCTGGCTATTGAATCACACTGTTGTTGGTCCATTTCACCTGAAGAAGCACTGTAAGGGCTGCTAAATATTGTCTCCATTTTTCTCCTTGGCACTCAAGGTAAATATCAGATACATATTTCATGCTAAGATATATTTATCTAATTATTCAGTTAAACTTGGAGAAAATATTTGTTTATTCAATTTGTATGTGAATTTATTCATTTTCTAAAGCTGCCCTTACAAAGTATCATTGCAGCCTGGGTGACTTCAGCAAGAGAAATTTGCTATCTTACAGGGTAGAAGTAAGAGTTCAAAGGGCCAGCACAGCTGGTTTCTTCTGAGGCTTGCCTCTCCCTGGTTTGTAGGTGACTGGTCACTGTCTTCCTCTGTGCCTCTCATGGTCTTTCTTCTGTGTATCGGTATCCTAATCTTCTCTTCTTATAAGGATACCAGTCAGATTGGATTAGGGCTTAATGATCTCAACTTGACCTAGTCATCTCTTGGAAGGTCATACCTCTAAATACAGTCATATTCTGAGTAGCTCAGACTTGAAGATATTAAATATAGACAGACATAATTAAATTCAACCCACAATAATGAGTAGCTGTGTGTTGTATCATTCTGCCTCCAAAGACAAAATGTTTTATTCATAGATGATTTTCCTGTCATTCTTCTCTTCCCAGATTAATGCAATGTGTACTACACTACTGAACAAACTAAGGCTCTTCTCTCCACAAAACTAAACAGAAGAGACACTAAAACTAACTAACTAACTAACTAAATAAATAAATAAATAAATAAAATACTAAAAACAAGGAACAACCAAACAACTTTAACAGGAAGAAATCTGCAAACTTCCTGAATACCACCACCTGTTTCTTGGCAAACACTCCTACTACATGTACTAATGCCTCAGTTCATGAATGCTTCTGTTCACAAACAATATGGTTTGTGAATAGAGCATTTGGCAAAATTTTACTTCCATTCACAAACCCCATAACAGTTGACAAACATGATAGTAGTAATCATCTCCAATCTGAAATATGGTCATGACTGCTATTAGTCAAGATCATTGTCACACACACACACACACGCATGCACACCCCTGTGCACACTTTCTGTAAAGCTTTTCTGTGTGCTTTGTAGCACACAGAGCACTGTGCAGGGTTATTCAATCCAGCATAGCTCCAAAAACAAGTGCAGGGCCTGCATTGTGATAAACGATGATGGAGGTGATAAGAATGGGCAAAGTGGGAATGAAGCTAACCAGACTATACAGAGCAGTAATGAAAGTGACAAGAAAGTGCAGAACAAAAATCATGAAAAGGTTTTAAAGAAAATAATTATTGGATTGAAGAACGAAATTGTAGAAAAGGATGAGCATGATGCTCACATGATCTGGCCTGAGAGTAGAAAATGTCCAAGTTGACAATCTCGACTATTTGACTATTTATTTATTTATTTATTTATTTATTTATTTATTTATTTGGTACAGGGTCTTGCTATGCAGCTCAGACTCATGGCAACCCTTCTGTCTCAGCCTCCCCAGCACTAGCAAGAAGGTACGCACCACTAAACCTGGTTTCGGTGGCCAGCACAGCACTCCTGGTGTTCCGGAGCCAGTACAGCATGCAGTACCAAGGATTGAACCTGGGTCCCTGCACTTGCCAGGCAGGCACTTAGACCACAAAGTTATCTTCCCAGACCAATCTTGACTATTTTAAAGAATAAGGATGTCATCAAAGGAGCTGACGTGGCAAAAGGAGTAACGACTCTAACCAAGTAGAGGACGTAAGTCCTTGCTGGAAGAGCAAGGGATCTACAATTTCAAGAAGATATATATAATGTCACTGAGAAGACAACAAGAAATATCTCAATGTTCATTACAATGAACCTTCTTAAGGAATGTGATTCAGTTTTTGATAAGTTCAAGGCCAGAATCATGGAATGAATGAAGCTTGTGAACCAAGGTACCTTTGTAGTAGCAACAAAAGTCATTCTCATATGTTTTTGAGTGTCCACTGAGAAAGCCTGGAAATGTGTTCTGTATGAGGTCATAAACTTAGCCTGGTGGAAAATGCAGCCAGAATGTGTCACTGAGCATGATTTAGAAGGGGCTGGTGCACAGAGAGTGGAGAAGACTGTGTCTCTGGGCAAAAACATGTGTCTGGACATTGGTGGTGCAGACATGAGCTTCCTTTTTTTTTTTTTTTTTTTTTTTTTTTTTTTTTTTTTTGGCAGAGCAGGGGATTGAACTCAGTCCTTTGCACTTGCCTGGCAAGCGTTTATTCTACTGAGCTATTTCCCTGGCCTCACACATGAGCTTTCTGAGGGCCATAAGGAGGAGCTGATAATGGAAAAACCCTCTGAGCTCCAGAGTGAGCAGCAGAAGGCCTTTGCTGAGGAGCATCCCACTGAGGAAGAGGAAGACATGGGGAGGTTAGCAGCACTGTGATAAAATCCATCGTGGAAAAATAGAGCACCAAGATTTTTTTGAGAAGCACCAACCCAACATGACTGGAATAAGCTGATTGTAGAGTCTGATAAATGAGAACACGGCCTTTCGTTTCCAGGGGGTTATGCAAGGCAGAGGGAAAAAAACAAGTAATTAGAGAAAAATTTCATCAGAATTGACTCTAAAGCTAAGAGACAAAGAAGAAAAGAAACCCTGGAAGGAGATGTCCCTGGTGTCCTTTAGAAGGGGGCTCTCCCTCCAAACAATAACCTCCCCCCACCTTCCAGTCCTCTACATCACCTAAAGGAAGGTTAGTGTTCTCTCTCTTCACACTGTACTGTACTTTGTTTCATATTTTTGTGGTTTAAAAGATACATATGATTCAGAATGAATTAACCTTATTTACAATAAACTTTCTTAAGGAATGTGATTCAGTTTGTGATAAATTCAAGACCAGAATCATGGAATGAGTAAAGCTCATGAACCAAGGTACCTTTGTAGTAGCAACAAAAATCATTCTCGTATGTTTTTGAGTCTCCACAAGAAATGTTAGCCAACAACTTTGGTGGTCTTCATCCTGACACCATAGAGATTTGACAAGATAGGGTCATTTTATATCTCAAATTGCATCACACATTTATTACTCCATGGCTTAAATTGTCCACTGGGGACCCCTGGACAATTCTAGTGGTCACTTCATCCTGTAGAAGGATAGGAAAAAATTATGACAGACTCTAAGCAGTTAGAGAGTGTGATGATAGCATGATTTATGACCAATGGTACCAACATGGCTGTTATTCAGCTAATAAACTGAAATAAATGTTCTTTTATGCTGTGTCACAAACCAGTGTCATCTGAGCAGCTTAACCAGGACCCAAGAAAATATTTCCTTAAGGATAGGGGTAGAATGTGAAATCATGATTGCAGTGATTAAAAAGGCAATGCCTAACGAATTTTCTGTCAGCTATATACACCATCTCCACTCAATTCTACATCTTTAAAAAAAATTTTTTTTATATAGTAGTGCCATCTCTTCTTACCACTGGAATTTCTTGTTCTTGGGGGCTGCCTTCCTGCCCATATTTTATGGTTTGCAAAACATGCTGAAATATAGTTTGAGACTTGTTGGTTAGGAAGCAAAGCCAAGTTTGTTTCCTGGTACACATTAATAGGCCACAGGGTCTGTTGTTGTTGTCATTAATAGAACTTTCTCTAAGCTCCCAATCTTTCAGATCTATGACAATTTTAGTCCTGTTTCCTCTTCCACAGATGCACTTTCATTTGTTGTCTTTTTTCAATCAATTTCCAGATGTTACTTATTCATTTTATTTCCAGCACATTTTATCCTTTCATGAACTTCTACATAATTCCCTTCCATACTGCCCTTCCTCCCCTCACCCACCCCAGGAGGTAAATTCCTGGAAACTGCAGCAATTCCACCCAATTTAGTTGGTTCTTCCATGCTCCAGATGAGTATGCCCTTCCCCTGGGGACAAAAGGGATGAGTGGTCCACAAGAGGACCCTTAAGAATAAGCTGCCAGCTGAGAGCCAGATGCTGCTGAGGTTGGGCCGACTATTGTATTAAAGTCCCTATAGGGAGGAAGAATGCTCACTAGGTCTCTGAGTCCAAACCGCAGTTTGTTTTAGAAGTTCTTTAATAAGATTTTTGTGCAACTATCAAGCCAGTAAGCCAGAAATGCTTTTAAAATTGTTGTTGGACAATATAAAAAAAAATTGTAAAGAAGTCTTGCTTTTCTGTAATACTTCACGCTTTGGCATTATTTGAAAATGAGTTTCCACATAAATTAATTTTCAGACAATTGAAACATGTTCTTAAGCTCCAAGTTGTTGCAAATCATTAAACACTTTTTATACAAAGTGTTTGCAGAAAACATTATATTTTAGTGCTCTAATAATGATGATTGCTTGTTTTCCATTCATTTGGGTACAATGTCGCTGAGAGAGTCACACCCTACAACCTATGAGGGATTAGTCTGCTTTCTCTCATATCAGCATTTGTCAACCTTAGCATCATTAACCTGTTGGACCACATCGCTCTTTCTTGGCGGCATGTGGCCTGCACAATACAGGACGCTCAGCAGCATCCCTCACCAACAGGCACCAATGGCACTGTCCCCTGAGGGGGCGACTGCTCTCAGTGTCTTAATGATAAGAATGTCCACTACTGTTACATATTCTCAACCCTGTCCTGGAAATCCTAGTCAGGGCAATAGAAAACAAAAGCAAAAGAAACAAAGTCATAAGGACTGGAAAACAGGAAATGTTTTCAAATCATACGTTTATATGCATGGAAAAGCTAAACTAACATACAATACGTTAGAAATAATAAAAATGAACTTAAAAGGTCACCGATAATAAAATTAATACACAAAGATAAAGTATATGTCTATGGCCTAAAAGAACTGGAAATAACATGTATAAAAGTACTCTGTATTGCCTCATTTAAAAGTAATTACAAATGAATCTAACAAAAGGTATGTATCACTGAAGACCGCAAAATATTAAAGCAAATTTAAAGAATCAAAGAGGAATAGTATATTAATAGATTGGAGGAACTCATGTTGTTAAAATTTTAATTCCTCCAAAATGTAACTATAGGGCCAGGAAGATAGCTCATTAGAGTAAGTGTCTGCCTGGCAAGCACAAGGTCCTGAATTCAATCCCAAGTACCCCCCCCAAAAAAAAAATTAACCATGAATTGAATAAAATCTAAAACTAAATTTTAACAGCTTTTATTTTCACTTTTTTTGGAAACTGAAAAATGAATTTAAATCATATTAAAATATAAAATGACTTAGAAAGACAATTGTAATTTAGTTTTTCTTTTCTTTTCTTTTTTATGTATTTAGTACAAGGTCTACAAGGTCTCACTACATAGATTGGACTTGTGATCCTCCTGTTTTCAGCCTCCCAAGCACTGGGATTACAGGTGCACACGACCACACACAGTCTCAATCCCCTGCTCAGTGTGCCCGGGAGCCAGACCAGCAAGGCATGCTGGGATTGAACCCCAGCTGCTGCACTCTGCCCTAGCAGGCAATCCTTTTTAATTTAAAGAAAAGAAAAAACTTTAAAAACAGTGGTATAAAATTTAAAAACAAGACTGTAGGGGAATAACAATGTTTAGTACATTGCATATTAATATCCTCAAAATAGCTCCCTATATTGCAAGATATAGACATGAAAAACCAATCAAATAACATAGGTATAAAACTTTCTATGAATTGGACTAACAACAATTAGTGTAACTATCTTAAGTATCTTGTGTATTTATTTGTTTTTTATTTCTTTTCCTTTCCTTCTTTTCTCTTTTCCTGTATTCTAGTTTCTCTTAACTTTTGATCATATTCTTCTCATTTCACAATATCAATTGCACATTTTGGGTCTTTTTATTCTTTCAGCTTTTTGGGAGGGGGTACACTCAGCCCACCCTGAACACAGGGCTGGTGCAGCAGCATACAGTGCCCGGGTTCAAACTGCAGTCCCCTGCACCTGCCTAAGCTGGCCTAAGCAGTCACTTTAGACTGCTGAGCTATCTCGCCGGCCATTCTTTCAGCTTTTTACACTAGGGGGATGATATAACAAGTGCACCAAGAGAGAAATTAAGAAAATCACACTTTTCGCAATAACATCCAAAAAAGTAAAATACTTAGGAATCAATTTAACAAAGGAAGTGGAACATCTATACATGAAAATTACAGTGCTCTGAGAAAGAGACAAAAGAGGATTTCTGAAAATGGAAATCTATCACTTGCTCATGGATAGGAAGACCCTACATTGTGAAAATGTCCATACTCCCAAAACTGTTATGCAGATTTAAAGCAATCCCAATTAAAATACCATTAATGTTCCTCGCAGATGCAGAGGAAACATTTCTAAAATTTGTCTGGAACCAGAAGGGACCTAGAATAGCAAAAGCAATCGTGAACAACAAAGGAAAGGTAGGAAGCATCACAATAGCTGACTTGAAATTATAATAGAGGGCCACAGAGATAGCTCAACGGTCTATGCACCTGCCTAAGCAAGTGCAAGGGCTGGGGTACCATATGCCATGCCAATTCTTGGTACCATATGCCATGCCAGCCCTGCCCCAGGCACAAGGAGTCAGCCACCAAGACCAGTCATGGTGGCACACACCTGTAATCCCAGCACTGGGGAGGCTGAAGCAGGAGGATCACTGCAAGTCCAATATATGTAGTGAGACCCTGTACCAAATACATTTTAAAAATTATGCTGCAAAGCTACTGTGATAAAATCAGCATGGTACTAGCAAAGAAGCAGACCTGAGAATCAAAGGAACAGATGAGAAGATGCAGACACAATTATAAACACACTCAACCACCTTATCTTTGATAAAGGAGCTCAGCATGTTCACTGGAAGAAAGATAGCCTCTTTAATAAATATGCTGGAAAATATGGCCAAAGGATAAAATTGAAAATGGATCACAGATTTAAATATTAAAACAGAAACAATAAATCTACTGAAGGAGAAAGTAGGCAGAAATCTTGAAGACATAGGGGTAGGTGGAGAGTTCATGAACAAAACCCAACTGCCCAGGAAATACTTCAGTGAATCAACAACTGGACCACATCTTTTAAAAAAGTTTCTTCATATCAAAAGAAATCACCAAAAGAATAAAAAGAAAATCCACAAAATGAGGGGAAATTTTTAGCTGATTGACTTTCAGAAAAAGGACCTCTATCTACAATATATAAAGAATAAATAAAAGACTCAGTGAAAAAAATGGGCATCTGAGATGAGTACATACTTCTCAGATAAAGAAATATCAATGGCGTAAATATATAAAAAAGTTCAACATCATTGGTCATTCAAGAAATGCCAATTGAAACAACACTGAGATTCCATCTCACCCCAGAAAGAATAGCTATCATCAAGAGATGAACCAAGAACAAATGTTAGATGGATTATGGGGGAAAAGGAACCTTTCTTCACTATTGGTGGGAATATAGGCTGGTACAACCATTTCAGAAATCAGTGTGGAGATTCCTCAAACTAGGGTTAGAGGTCCTATTCCCCCTTCTATTCCCATCCTGGGTAGCTTTCCAGAAAACCTGAAAACATCATGCCAGAGTGATATATGCATACCCATGTTTATAGCAGCTTTATTTGACATAGTAAAATCTTGGAAACAACCCAAATGCCCATCAACTGAGGAATGGATTAAAAAGATGTGGTAGGGGGCAGGGACATGGCTCAGTACAATAAGCGCTTGCCTGGCAAGCATAAGGGCCTGAGATCAATCCCTGGTTCTTCCAAAAAAAAAAAAAAAAGTGGTATTTTTATACAGTGGAGTATTACTAAGCTATAAAAAAGATAAACTCGAGACTTTTATAGGTGAATGGATGCAACTAGAGACTATACTCCTAAGTGCAATAAATCAGACCCACATGTGTAAACATCCTACTGTCTCTCTAGTGTAAGAACCTGAAAGAGTAAATAGGATCTGAAAGTTACAATGGATACAGTAAAAGGCAAAAGAAACTGTTCAAAGGGAAGAAATGACTGGAATAAGGGAAAGCAGAAAAGAAAGTAAGAAGGAAGGGAAAAAGAAATATACATGTTTATAAATGAGATAGCTTGGATAATTGTTGATCCATTAAAAGGAACAATTAATTCCTAAATTTCCTTTCTTCATTTTAATTTCTTATAATCTAGGTATACCTTTGTGCAGTTGTTTCTACTTCAGATGCTATTATTTCAGAGATTTCAAGTGTGTGATTTTCAATTTCTTCTATGCTAGGGTCTCCTGCATTTGTTCTGGGTGGGCTCGGAATCTGAGAATGCATTTTGCTCCTGCTCTTTGTCATCTTGTATAGCACTGTCTTCTCGCCTTTCGTGCAGAGCTTGGATACAATTATTACCTTAGTAGCAGGTCTGGATCTACCAAGTTCAAATTCGTCCAGGTGGGTGTGGCTTGGGTCTGGCTGCTGTGCTCCACTTCTTCCTGCTGCAGCCCTTGGAAGTGAGCCCTCTGTGCCACTCTGGCAAGATGCTCTGCTCCTGGATCAGCTGGATGGGTCTTGCCGCTAGCCTCTCTGCAGGGGGTTCTGCCGCAGGGTTCCACGCAGGGCCTGTCTGATGGAGGAAGTTCCACTCACATGCCAGGCCTGGGCACTGGCTGGAGTGCGGGTCAGGAGGCAATTTCCTAGAATTTCTGACTAAACTTCTAGGTTTCTATCGGTAATCTGAACAACTAATTTGAAGACAACAATATGCGATATAACAACCGTTGTTGAATTTCTATCATTTTGTTTGGTGAAATTCTCTATTGTTGATAATTTTTTTACTCTCATTTGTATTCTCTTTAAAAATAAAAATAAATAAACATGGGTGCACATATATCTCTCATGATGTTTTTAATTCTTGTGTTATGATGGTTTTAATTCTTCTGGAAAAAATACCCAGGAGGAGAATAACTGAGTGGAATAGAACCTCTAATCCTAGTTTCTTGAGGAATCTTCACACTTATTTCCATAGTGGTTGCACCAGTCTGCACTCCTACCAACAGTGAAGAAGGGTTTCTTTTTCCTCCAGAGTCCCTTCAGCACTTGTTATTGGTTGATTTCTTGATGATGGCCATTATTTCTGGAGTGAAATGGAATCTCAGTGTTACATTAATTTGCATTTCTCAAATGACCAATGATGTTGAACACCTTTTAAATGTATTTATTTGCTATTTGTACTTCTTCAACAAAGAAGTCTGTGTTCATCTCAGATATCCATTTTTATTGGGTCTTTGAATTTTGATTTTTCTAATTTTTCCTGTGTTCTAGATAGAAATCCTTTGTCTGGGAGACAATTGGATAATGTTTTGCCACTCTGTGAGTTATCTTTTCATTCTATTGGTGATTTCTTTTAATGTGCAAAAGGTTTTTAACATGATGAGATCCCAGTTGTTGATTCTTTGAGGTGTTTCCTATGCAGTTTGGGTTCTGGACATGAAGTCTCCGCCTACCCCTATGTCTTCAGCTCTACTTTTTCCAATTTACTGTTTCTGTTTTAATATTTAGATCTTTGATCCATTTTGACTGTAGTTTAGTTCATGGTGATAGACGTGGGTCTAGTTTTAGTCTTCATATAAAGAGCAAGTTTTCTAACACCATTTATTGAAGAGTAGACATGTTTGTCCTCTTTTTCAAAGATAAGGTAGTTGGGTGTATCTGTAGTTGAGTCTGCATCTTCTATCTGTTACACTGGTCCTCAGGTCTGTTTTTTTTCTCCACCATGCTAATTTTATCACAGTAGCTTTATAGTATAATTTCAAGTCAGGGATTGTGATGCATCATTCCTTGCCTTTGCTGCCCAGGATTGCTTTTGCTATTCTAGGACTCTTCTGATTACTAGCCACAAACCCCTGGGAAAATGAAAACAGAGCCAAACACTTCCAACTTTCAATGGTACAAGGTAAATATTTCCATTCCAAAAGTTACAAAAAGAGGGTTAGAAAGGAATGGGACAAAATAAGGTCCACAATCCAGGAGGACAAACATCTAAGGCAATGTGTGGCAAGTTGAGAACTCCACAGGAGTTGAGTGACACCACCCTTATTGCACTTCTGCTGGTTGGCGTTCCCAGGGCTCTTCTCTTGTAGTATGTAGTGATTACATCTTATGAGACCACTATTATTAATGTAAGCCACTAAATGTATAGTAGTAAATATCACTTATAGTTTACTTCAGAGATAGATTCTGTAAGGCTATACTCTGATGTATTCATCTTCAATAAGGTATATACTTAAAATATGCAATGTGGTAGTTTGATAAATGTAAGTATTCATTGTAATATGATTACCAAAACAGAACTAATCATTATACTTACCAACTTATATAGTTATTGTGTATGAATGGGGGTAATACTTGAGTCTTATACTGCTAGTAATTTTCAAGTATGTAATACATTCTTATTAATTATAGTCACCATGGTTTAAGATAAGACTCCAGAATTTACTTGTCCTGGCTAACTGAAACGTGTGCCCTTTGGCAAACATCTCTCTGAAGACAGTGTAAGCTTAGACTATACCATCCACCCTTCTACTGTCTGCTTCAATGAGTTTGACTTCTTTTAGATTCCATATATGTCACATATGTAATGTGTGTCTTTTTGCCCCTGGCTTATTTAACACAAGGTTGTGCAAGTTCATCCACTTGTTATAAATGATGATTTCTTTCTCTTTGGAGGGCAAATAGTATTTCATTGGATATACATGGCATATTTTCTTTATTCATTCATCCATCAGTAAACACTTAGTTTGATTCTATATTTTGCCTGTTGTGAATAATGCTTCAGTGAACATGGGAGTGCAGATATCTTTTTGGTATGCTGATTTTATTGCATTTGGAATATTTATTCAGAAAATAAGATTGTACTGTCTAGTAGTTCTATTTTACTATTTTAAGGAACCTCTGTACTTTATTCTGCAGTGTCTGTACTAATTTACATCTTTATCATCTTGCAGAAAGGGTTTCTTTTCTCTATATCTTCACCAAGCCTTTCATCTATTTGATAATAGCCATTCCAAGAGCTATAATATGACATCTCATTGGTTTTCATTTACATTTCTTGATGATCAGCATTTTTCATACATCTGTTGGCCATACTTCATGGCTTCTTTTGAGAAATATAAATTTGAGTTCTCTGTTCATTTTTTCTGGTACTGGGGATCAAAACCAGGGAGTACTGAGCTACAGCCCAGCCATTTTATAAATTTTAATTTGAGACAGGATCTTGCTGAGTTTCTTAGGCTGAGCTCAAATTTGCAATCTTCTTGTTTCAGGCTCCTGCATAGCTTGGATTATGGCATGTGGCAGCCCACCCACTTCTACTCATTTTTATTTATTTATTTAATTTTTAGTTTTGGAATTCTTTGATTCTTTATATATGCTGAATATGAACCACTTTCAAATGTATGGCTTGACAATATTGTCTCTCATTCTGTAGGTTATTTCTTCGCTCTCTTCATTCCATGCTGCACAGGCTCTTTGTAGTTTGCTGTGATTCCATTTGTCTATCTTTGCTTTTTTATAGCCTGTGCTTTTGAGGTCACATTTTAAAAAGTCAATGTTTAGATCTATGTCCAGAAGCCTTCTTCACAAAACTAGTAAAAATAATGTAACTGAAATAATTTGGTAAGAGATACAAATTATAAAAAGATGTGTTATGACATTAAAACATAAAATATGAGGGGCAGGTAGTAAAAAAAATGGACTTTTATATATAAGTAAAATTAAAATTTTTATCTACTTAAAATAGCCTGATATAGTTATAAGATGCTTTGTGTGAGTTCTACTGTAACTACAAAGTTAAAACTTGTAACAGATATACACACATAAAGTGCTCAAAACACTCCAGAATAACCTTAATTCACCAAAGCAGACAGAAAGCCTGGCAAGCCCAAGGGCCTGAGCTCAATCCCCAGTTCTGAAAAGAAAAAAAAAAAATAGACAGAATGAGGTAGGAAGAAGGAAAAATGTACCTAGAGAACAAAAAGCAAAATGTCAGTATAAGTCCTTAATTCAAAATAATTACCTTGAGGGCCAGCCAGATAGCTCAGCAGACTACAGCACCTGCTTAGGCAGGACACAGTGGCTGAGGTTTGATCCCTGGCCTGCCGTGCCAGCCCTGCTCCCAGGACACACTAAGATGGTAACTGATACTGGGCATGGTGGCACATGCCTGTAATCCCAGTGCTTGTGAGGTTGAAAACAGGAGGATCCCTATGAGTCCAATCTATGTAGTGAGACCCTGTAGACCCTGTAGACTGTGTGCTAAATACAAAAAAAAGAGAGTAAAAGTAATTACCTTGAACGTAAACCGATTAATTTCTCCAGTCAAAAGCTACAGAGTGGCTAAATAGGTTAGTGGGGGGAAATTCCAACTATATCAAGCAGTGGTGGGAGACCTATGGCATATAAGCTGCAGCTGGGGGTTCACATGATAGAAAGCTCTAAAAGTTTTCTATCATCATCAACGATATAGCACTTATAAGAGACTCTCTCCACCTTTCAGCTGACAAAAAGAAAGGACTGAAAAGGATATTCCATACAAATGAAAAAAGGGAGTAGAAATAATAGCTATGCTTACATCATGCAAAATAGAATTTAACCAAGTACTGTAAAGAGAGATAAAGATCAAGAAGATCTTTATCAGATATATAGAAAGAAGAAGCAGAGGGAGGAGGAGGAGGAGAAGGAAGAGAAGGAAAAGGAGGGAGAGGAAGAGAAGGAAGAGGAGAAGGAAGATGAGGATGAAGAGGAGGAGGACAAGGAGGAGGAGAAGGAGGAGGAGGAGAAGAAGAAAAGAAGGAGAAGAAGAGGAAGAAGAAGAAGAAGAAGAGGAAGAAGAAGAGGAAGAAGAGGAAGAAGAAGAAGAAGAAGAAGAAGAAGAAGAAGAAGAGGAAGAAGAGGAAGAAGAAGAAGAAGAAGAAGAAGAAGAAGAAGAAGAAGAAGAAGAAGAAGAAGAAGAAGAAGAAGAAGAAGAAGAAGAAGAAGAAGAAGAAGGAGGAG
>NW_004524803.1:2593711-2620155 GCF_000260255.1 Octodon degus | reverse complement strand
CTTAAAACAGAGACCATGTAGATGATGCCAAGGTTTGCTGCCAGCAAGAGCAGTTGCCAGGCTTCCCTCTCCCTAGGCTGTGAGGGTTGAGCACCTGAATCCCTGGGCACTCTGAATCCAATTCCCATGAACTAATTATCTGGGCCTCGACTATTCTGGAATACAATACTATAAGACTTTTTTTTCAAGGCAGTCTTTCACTTTTGCAGTTTTGAGGCTGCAACGTGTGGAGTCCTACTGCCCCTTGTGATGGCCCAAGTCATCTTTTCTATTCTCCTGTGCCTTCTCGGCAATTATGGCTGCCTCAGCTCTATCTTTCTAGTCCACAGTTTTAGTGGAGCTTCTTTTCTGGCCAGATTCCCAAGATTTTGAATCATTCTGATGGCCTCTTTTCTCTTGATTCTCAACATAAATCAGCTAAAGTCTCCCAACAGTAACCATGCCACTGCCTCAACATTAGAATGCTTTCTGGTTTTCTGAGCTCTGAGAATCTCTCATACATAATGCATTCCACAGCTATTTTTGCAGTCACATTTCACGTGATGCTATATTTCAACTGAAAGTTTCCTTAAGTGCAAAGAAAATGTCAACAATTAGAAATCTGATAAGAGTTTTGGAAACCAGGTTTCCAGGGTCTTCCCAGACAATCAGGTAGATGGTAATGGCAGTTACTGAAATAAGACATCTAGAGAAAGATTAGGTCAAGGCAAGGATGTGCTCCATTTCAGACAAACTTGAGATCTCTTCAGGAGATAAGAATATTTCAGAGAAGGACTCAAGTAGCCAGTTGCATAGTTAGGTCTCAAAGTGAGGAAACAGGCTTGAGTTGGATACGTCAGAGGGTTTGTGCCTTGCATGTGACTCAGGGAAGTGACAGGTCTTTCAGAGCTCCTTTAAAGTACAGGGTAACTAAGAAGGCCTTCCTTGAGCAGCTGAGTTTCCCATGCCCAGTAAGGGCATAAAAGTTGCTCAGAAAGAGTATCACAGGGCTCTAGAGACCTGCTTGTCAATACAAGAAAGGTATAACAGCCATTTTATTTCACTGAAATCAAACAGCATATAGGAACAATGATGTAGCCAGTAATATACAACTCTTACTAAAATCCTATTACTTTGTCCAGGTTTATGCAATGTCAGTTCTCACTAAATAATGCTAAATGACAAACTTTCCCAAAATTATGTGGCTTCAAATAGCAACCATTCATTTAACTTATGCTTTGTGGGTCAGCTGGGCATTAGCTAACCTACACTGGTAAGATAGGAAATAAAGTCTGTAGTACATGGCTGTCACCCTTTTTATAGAATGAGTGGACTAGCTCAGCTTGTTCTTCAAAATCATGGTGCCACAGAAGGTACAAAACTGAAGATCATTTTGCACATATGTTTCTAACTCCTGGTCAGATAATGCCTGCTAATATCCCACTGACTAAAGTAAGTACCTTGGCTGAGCCAAGGTCAAGGGTAACATTAAGTCTTGTCCAGGCATCTACCATATGTAAGTGTAGAAGAAACTTCTGACAAAAAAATAAAACTGAATGACTGAAAAGAATTTAACATAGTTCACACATCTAGAATTTTGAATTGATTCACATGTGTGACTAATGTGAACACTGAAATAGGGGCATAAACAAGATGCAATGGAAACCCAAAGGAATAATCTCATTCGGACATAGGACATCCCAAACAAAGTGATCTCTGCTATGAAAGATCCAGCATAATTTTCTCTGTTTTGTGAAATGTCAGGAAAGAGACATAAGAAGCTTTCCATGGAAAGAGCACCCAGAGAAAGACATGGCTCTTAACCATACTACTTTCCTGGGGTTTGGGCAATGAACTATGTGGGTGTGGGTCCCTATAGCAAATATTCCAGGTGTTAGAGAGAAGTCAAGACTTTTGATTTTTACTGCTTGCATAATTCACCTCTGAGATTCTCAATATTTCTCTTTAACAAAAGGAAGCCTGACTCAGCCCGTGAGTCCAGACGTGGGGTAATGACCTGAAGGAGGAACGGGGATGAACAAGACAGGGCAAGAGACACAAGAGACGGAGACAAGACAGGCTTTCTGATCAAGTCTCGTTTATTGAGGAAGTGAGCAGGGTCTAAATAGCTGTATAGTGGACGCAGTTGGGTGGGACTAGTTGTGGATTGGTAGTGGAGGTCCAGGACCACAGGAAGATGTCAAGGCAAGCGGGGATTGGTGCTGCAGCACTTCTTGCCCAAATAAGGGAAAATATAACAGGAGTGTTCTATCGCCCCCCCACACACACACACAGCAGCCCAGCCTTCCCAGGACTTGGCTTGAATTCTTGATTTGGTTGTTGTTAGGGGCTTTAAAAATTCTGTGCATACATGAATCATATAGCAGAAACCTTATATTTGGCTTTTTCAGTCAATGTGATTTTTGTGAATATATTTTTGGCAGTCTTAGCATTGCTACATAGGATTGCATTGTATGAATCTGAAACAATGGATTTTTTTTTCTCTGAAAAAAAAGGAAGAAATTACTGAGCCAAGAAGGACAGGAGTGGAAGTGGGGAAAGAGATATATCTATGTACGGAAGGATGGTTTGGACAACTGTACTGTGGATTTCTGCTGGTCTGTGGAAAGGAGCAGTTAATGCTTAATTTGTTTTGTCTCTTTTTTTCAGTTGTCCATTTTCTCTTAATTTCTTATACATTTCTTTTTCCTCTAGTTTTGCATGCATGTATCTGCTAATATTAACAACTAATATGAAAACAACCCTATGCATTACAGCACACTGTGAAATTCATAATGTTTTGTTAAGTGACATTCTATATGACTTGAAATTTTTCTGTTTTAATACTATTTTGTACTCTTTAAAAAATAAATTCAGAGGTTTAAAATGGAAAAAAATAAATAAAAAATAAAAAATAAAAATTCTGTGCAATTTTATTTTGTTATTAATTAATTAATTAATTAGGTCCAGGGTCCTGCTATGTAGCTCAGACCTGTAGTGACCCTCCTGTCTCAGCTTCCTCAGTGCTGGGATTATAGGTGTGTGCCACCACGCTCAGTTTCAGTGGCATAGTGATCCTAGGGTTCCAGGGTTGGCATGGTATGTGGTACTGGGGATCGAACCTGTTTGTCAGGCATGTGCTTAGACTGCTGAGCTATCTCCCTGGCCCAGTTCTGTGCAGTTTTTAATGATAGCCATTGCCATGTAGATATCCTATCTTCCTTCCACACTACCTTCTGCCTTTGTGTCACTAAAATGCCGCTGAAGTAGGATGTTTCTTTCCATCTTACTTGTATTTGAGATTTAAGATACATGGATCTCTGATTAAATCTGAAATCATTAGTACCACATCTTCATCAGAAAACCCCTAGAATTTAGGGTTAAAATGGTTTCCTAAGCTTTATTTAATCTTCCAGCTTCACTGGTTTTTCTTTCTGCTTCTTCTGTGTCTTCTCTCAGGTCTGCATTTGCTTTGGGGTCAGTTATTGTTGCCAGCCCTCAGGTACTTACACCTTCCCCTGACAGACATACAAACTCTTCTCAGGGAGTTCCCAATGTCTAGTACTTCACTAGGCCCAGCTCTTCTGAGCAAATAGAAAAGTAGATGGCAAAACCTGTTGGGGATTTCTGCTGGTCATAGTTACCTGGTCTTTGGAGGAGAATTCACTCCTTCAGTGTACTCTCCAATCCTGTCACAGTAATTCTTGCCATTTCAAAAAATTACTGCCATGAGTTTGTGCTTTTACTTAACATGAACTTTTCTTTTTTTTTTTCTGTATTTTGGGGAAGGGTCTACAGGGTGTTCAGGGTCTCACGACTAGATCAGACTCATAGTGATCCACCTGTTTACAGCCTCCCAAGAGCTGGGATTACAAGCGTGCCACCTCGCCCAGTCTCAATTGCCGTCTCAGTGCACCCCGGGAGCAAGGCCAGGAACTCTTCAAAATAAAAGCACTTTTAAAAAAGAAAGAAAGAAAAGGCCAAGTGCAAAGGATTCTGGTATCCCTCTAAAGGGCTGCACATACAGAGCCAGTGAGATAGCTCAGCGGTCTAACGTGCCTGCTTAGGCAAGCTTAGGCAGGTACAGAGGACCAAGGTTCGAACCCAGACACCACATGCTGAGCCAGCCCCACCCTCAAGGCGGGCTGAGCTGGCCAAAAATAAAAAAATAAAAATAAAAATAAAAACAAAAGGTTGTACTTACTTCCTTGATCCATATAAGGCATATTGTTGAGCCAATACCAAAAAGAAAAGGTAGCTTTAGCTTCTATAGACGATTACACCATATGCAAAACCTAGATAAATTTTATCAACTAGATAAATAACAGTAATAGCTATTGGTTTTGAAATTCCAACAGTATGCCAAGAATAACAAAAAGAAATCTATGTATAACACATCAGAACCTGATAATGATTTAGCAAAGTAAATGTACTTTTATTGGCCCCCACTTTTTTTCACCAGGAATTGAACACAAGACCTTGCCCTTGCCAGGCAGGCACTGTACCACTGAGCTATATCCCCAGCCTATTATCCCCATTTTACAGAAGCAGAAAGTGGAAGCACAAAGAGACTATGTAATTTATCCAAGGAAGTTATAGGAAGGCAGTAAAGACAATATCCAACCCTACAGCTTGATCCCAGGCCCTACACTCTCATGCATTATTTTCACTAACTTTTAGAGAAAAAATTAAAAACGGCATCGTCCTAGTAAACCTTTCCAGAGTACAGAAAGAGAACATTTTCCAACTCATGAGACCATAATAACCTTTATCCAAAACCTGAAAAGAATACAATAAAGAAAGAAAATTGTGGGTCAAAAGTTCTTGGTAAGGCTAAAGCAAACAATAGTACAAAAAGTTCAAATGCTCGATATTAGTCCTTAGAAAAATGTAAATTAAAGCCACTACATGTCTACTAGAAAGAGTAAAAATAAAAAAGACTGGCAATACTAGGAGTTGGTAAGTGTTATGGTTTGTGTCTAGTTGTCCCCCCAAAGCATCATGTATGTCACGGGGCAGATGCAGCTCGAGGAACAGCGAGTGGCTCCAGGGGCGGGGCCAGAGGACCAGGGCGGAGCTCGAGGGGCGGGACAGAGGCTTGCACAGTTAAGCTGATAGCCAGCGCTGCCCCCAGGCCAGCAGACTCCCTCGGAGATATGAAGAGGGTCATCCTGGACTTGGCAGCGTCCCAGCCTCTCCTCCAGACCCTGTAGAACAAGGGCAGTGTCTTGAAACCTCCATTAACTGTGAGCTAAATAAACCTTTCCTTTCCTTTCCTCATTTTGAGTGTTGGGTATTTGTCCCAGCAACAAGAGAAGAGTAACTAAGACAGTGAGTAAATAAAAAAAGAACTCTTGGTACAGTCACTTTGAAAAGGAACATAGATAGATCTACAAAGAGTAAAAACATAAATTCCTTATTAACCAAAAGTTCAATAGAAATTCATAAATATGTATCAAAAGACACACAAAAAATGTTCAAAGCATCTCTATTCATGAGTCAAAAGTTGGAAGCAACTGAAATATTTATTATCATTAGAGTGGAAAATTGTGAAATATACTGCCACAAAGAACTACACAACCATCAGAATGAACTACTGCTATATGCAGTAATGGTTTTTTTCAGATTATAATGTTATGCAAAAAAAAAAAAAAAAGCCAATCAGAGAAGTGGGCAAATCTTCCATTTATATGAAAACCAAGTACCTGGGGATAGAGGTCAGAACAATGCTTATCTCTGAGAAGTTGTAATAACACATAAGAGAAAAAGAAGTGTGCTGGGAATGCTTTATCTCTTGAGTTGGGTCTTGGTTACATAGGTGTGTTTGCTCGGGATTGCAAGGCTAGTCCCAGAAAAAACATCTTGGTGAGAGACAAGAAATAATGCAAATTCATACCATACCTTAAGTTAAAATGGATCAATCAGATGAGAAGGACAGCTGTGAAGCAGATTCAAGAAAAAATCAGTTGAACATTCCTTGCATCAATTATTGAATGCCTAAACGGTACCTAGATCTTAAGTCCTGATTAAAAAAAAAAAAGATGACTCAGCTGAAAGAAAGGTATAAAAATTGAGAGGGGGTAGAGGCAGGATGGGAACTCAACAGTCCAGCAGGCTTATTGGCAAATCTGAGAAGGACTTCTCTGAAGGGGGTAAGCCGGAAAAGAGAAAGTGCTCTCTTACAAACTCAGGGAAGGCTTTAAGGGCTTGAAAGGGGTGGAAATGTCTTCTTACAGGAGAATTTAAGGAAACTTCAGCAGGGGACTTTTGAGTCCCTCTTTTGGTTATCTAGCTGTTTTGCCCAAAAGCTTAAGGTTAAATCAGCAGAAATTGTAGATCTCCTGAAATAGTGGGCTTTGATCAAGATGGTGTTACTACTGTCCAGTCTCAATCAACCATAACTTATTTCAAGACAAAACATGCTATCTTGAAATCATGCAAATTGTTTAGAGAGTTTGAAGAAGCCAGAGAAGTCCCTGACAGACAACACAAACCTTAGGAGAGTGTTGCAGGTGAAAGAGCTGGATGGGTGTGGAGCGGATGAGAGAGAGAGATGTTTGAATAACAATTCACAATATTTGCCAGAGTACACTGACATGACTGGGAATCACAGGAGCTTTGAATGGCATGTGAAACCAAGACAGTAGTGTTGGTGAGGCTGGACAAGTTAGGATCTCTTAGTCTCTAGAAAATTTTTACTGGGTGAAACACTGAAGCACGTGAAGAATTATTATGCAATCCAATGTATAGGATAAATGAGAGGAAGTTAAGACTAGAGTCAGGGGAATTAGGTAGAAAGCTCTTTAAAGAAGTTCAAGTATATGTGTCAGTTTTCACCACCACAATCCTGAACCTTCGTGGTTACAACTACAAATTGTTCTTACCCAGGAGTCTGTGGGAGAGCTCTGGTTAGTTCCTGCCTACATGAACTGGTCCAGTCTTGGCTTGATGTGGCTATAGACTATGGGTGGACTTGGGTAGACTACAGGGGGCTTTCACTTCAGGACCAAGATAAAGGAGAAGTGGTTTTTGGTAGATGATAAGACTGGTGGGGATAAGCAGAAACATGTCGTGTCTTCTGAAACCTCTGGTCAAAACTGGCACACCATCCCTTCCACCTGCACGCTCCTGTTCAAAGCCACACAATACAATTCTCCATCCACAGGGTGAAGAAGGAGAGGATGAGTATTTACTGAACTCTATTTGCCACACCAGGAAAAAGACAGAATAATGGGGCTAGGAAACTGAGACTGCAACCAGAATCTGTTATAGCAGCTACTTGAGCTAGGCAGGGTTGAACTAAAAGGGAAGAAGTAGGAAATTAAACTAGAAGCTTTGACTCACAGACATGACTGGTTAGAGTTGGACAGCATGTTAGTCAGCTTTCTTTTTTTTTTTTTTTTAAGAGTTGTAGTTTATTTTTATTTTTGCTATTATACTTTTTCCCCATAATTTTATTGAGAAAAAAATTGCAATGAGACAGTTTCAACCCAAACACAGTTTCAATAATTAACACATTACATACATTCTTCCTAGTGGTTAATTCCTGTACAAGATGCAGACTTGATATTCTATTTACAAACACCATTAGAACACATCTCTATTCATTAAGAGAATGTAACTATATATCTATCCTAACCACTTTGAATACTCAGATACAAAATGGACATTCATCGGTATCCTCCTTTTTTGTTAAGTTCCATCATTTAAATATTAAAGGTGTGTAAACTCAGCAAAATATTCTAAAAGAGTTCAGTAGTCCATAATAGTATTGGGTCTTCCGCTTAACTGGCAATGTCAGAAATTGTTGAACTGAGTCCCCTAGAGTGCAAAATAACACCATGGCTTTACTTCTTATATTTCGGTTTTATACTATTCTGCTGGATGGTTAAGACCAAGATAAAGCAAGACCTATGCAACAAGAATTGTAGCTTTTGGATCTGATAAGGTCAGTGAAATTCCCTCAGGATTTATCCTGAGATCCTGTACCTCAGATTGTAGAACTTTTGTCAGTGTCAGCCATGTGGATGAGTCACGGCCATTGCTTGGCCAATGTGCACTCTGTGAAAGCCTGAGAGAATGCTTTCTCTCCATGTGACTCTCCTGAGGCACACTCTGCATCATCGATCACTTTCCACTTTGGATCCATAATCCCTTGATCAGAAAATCTGGGACACTACCGATTTATATGACGTTACAGTACACGTTCTCATATGTCCTGAGTCTTAATTGACCTTGGAAGGCTAGGGCCAAACTGTTGGCTTTCCTTGAGACCCTCCTTTTTCTGTAATTTTGGTCTGCAAACATAGGTTGTTAAACATCCAGAAAACAAGCTAATTGTTATTACCACAAAAACTAGTCTGTTAAGCTTAACCTCACTATCTGTCTGAATATCAAGCATCTTAGACATAACATGGAACAGGTATTTTTCCTCAAGTATTGATATGTTGAACTTTAAGTCCCTGTAGAATATGATGAAAAACATTTAAAAATTAGAATATATTTTTAAAAATAGGCATGAAAATTATATACTTCTTATGTTCACACATAAGTCCAAAAATTGAACCATATACAACCTTGAAGCAGGACAGTCCCACAATATTCCTTTTCCTATCTCTTGCCTTCATTCACCACCCCCTTCTTTTTGAACAACCATCTACCCGAGAGAAGGCACAGCAGAAACTGGCATGTCATGACAAGCAGCCCATATTCAGGAGTCCAGAATGACAGGCACTCCAAGCATGAACCTTCACTTACAAATTGCCATCTTCAGTGCAGTTCCTTAGTTCACAGGTGTCAGTTAGTGAGGGTGAGAATCTTTCCAATTAACTGCTAGTTTCAAAAATCTTCTGGAGATTCTCAGGATCATTGCCTTGCCCATCTTCTACATATAACTGTATGGCTTGCCCGCACTATAATAATTACCTGAGATAATCAACTTCTCAAAATAAAGAGCTTAATGTGGCATGCCCAGGGTTCTGGGGCCAGTACAGGGGACAGCACAGCATGTGATATCAGGATCGAACTCAGGACCTTGGACTTGCCAAGAAGGTGCTTGTACTGCTGAGCTATCTCCCCAGCCAAAAAGCTTATTTTGGATCACAGTTTTAAGCGTTCTCAGTTCATGGTAAATTGGCACTGTTGCTTTTAGGCCTGTGGTGAGGCAGTACATCACAACCAGTGTACATGGTGGAGCAAAAACACTCCACCATGGAGTGGAAGGCCAGGAAATGCAGCAAAAAGAGAGAGGAAAGGACAGAGGACCCACTACTGTCCCCTCCAAGGCATGCCCTCGATGACCTGAAAGCCTCCCTCCAAGGCCCCACTTCTTAAAGCATTCTACTGCTACCATTTAGTAGCACCAGCCTGACAACCAAGCCATGACCACATGGGCTTTGGGGGAGCATTGCAGGTCCAAGCAGGCAGTCAATCCAAATCAGTCCTCTGACTTAAACATGAGGGCAAACTGATAAATTGAAGAACACATTCTCTTAACACGCAGATAATAAGAGAATGAATGAAATGAGAAGTAGGGAGTAGGGTGACTAACAGTCTTGTCTTAGTCCCTTTTTCACCACTAGGGTGCAATACCTAACATTAACAACCTAGAAGAGGAGAACTTTTTATTCCCATCAGTTATGTTATTTCTGCCTTCTCCCTAGTCTGTGCCCAGCCAGATCCCAGGGTGCTTATACCACAGCAGCCATGAAGAAGAGAGAAGGCGGAGGAGGTGGAGGAGGAGCCATGCCCCTTCAGGTCACACCCCGGTGTCCTGCCTCTAACCAGGCCCCCTTCCAACCAGCATGCTCAGCTGCTAAGCCCACTGGGTGATGAATCCACTGATGGGTGTAAGGCCCCATGATCCGATCACCTTGTAAAAGCCCTGCCTCTGGATACATGAGAGTTTTAGGAAACATTCTAGATCTAAATCATAACAATTCTTGAGCTGATCCCAATTCTTGAGATAATGAGCACCCTTTGAGCACTGAAAAGGTAGCTTCTGAACAGAGTAATAAAAAATGTAGGAAGAAACAGAGTTTAGGATGACACTCGCTGTCTGGGCTAAGAAATCTGATGGATTTCTTTTCTGAGCTGATTGCATTTAGAATTCATGGATTTCATTTATCACTCATAACTTATGTTAATATGCACTCATATATCCATGTATGTGCATTTAAATCTTGTACCTTTAAAGTAAACTGTAAAACTCAGACAAGTCTTTAACATTCCACACAGAACACTGCACAATGTGATACAAATTTAAAAACCTAAATTTAAAAACATAAAAATACATTGGATGATTCACTACTCTTGTGAAGAATAGTCAATGACTGTCATCCTAAGTCAATATAGCATCATTTTAACAGGTGTTTCTGTTTCTTTAAAAAGTGCATTGTGCAAATTTTTCTTAAAATAACACATTTATGACCTAGTTTTATCATTTCAGAAAATTCTGATTCTTTAAATTCTCATCACCTGGTATATACCTCCTTAGCTGCATCTACATGCAATACTCAGTTGTTGAAATATTAACCCAGATGCATATCAAGTGGGAGACAAAAGGTAACCTGATTTTAAAATCAGGCTATAATAACCAAGAGTATTGAGGGCAAGTTTGGTCAGCCAATTATTTTGTGATTCCTTTCAAAGCAAATGCCAGTCAAAAGAAATATATGTGCTACAGATGTAAAAACACCAAGAAATGCAAAGTATTTTCTTCAAAAAGCAGTTATGATCCTTAACATACTTTATATCTAAGGCCCTGTCCATTTCTTAAGAGAAGTAGAAGTGTCAAAAGTAAACAGTAAGTTCACTGTTATGCCACTTTTTGTTCCTGGGGCAGGAATAGAAGACTGGTCTCTGACTTCCATACACAGTTCTAAGACCAATAAACTAAGCAGCTGCTTCAATCCCAGAAGGAAAGAAATCAAAGATACAGTATAAGGTAGCTAAAATTAAAAGTAATATTTTTAAATCTTTTAGTTCTTTTATAAAGGTAAGCTTTGAAATTTTCATTTTGTGAGCTACTCAATGGGGACCTGGAAAACTGCTCTTAGCATTTTAACATAAATTAAAAATCATTTAAGCAGACTTCTATTCAGCTCTTGCCAACTGCACATTTATTTTTCTGGTCAAGGAGACTTTGCTTTTGCAAATGAAGGGGAAATGAAGGCATTAGAGCTTGGGTATATCACTGCAGAAAAGAAGATGTGAATGTGGATGTTGGATTAAGTTGGTCTCATGGCCACAGTTCCATTTATCTGAGTAAAGAATCAGCCCCGCCAACAAGGTACTCTTTAAAACTGCTGCTAAAAACTTAGGTTTCTGTATAGAATCTCGAGTTGCTGCAGGTGTTTCTTAAAAGCTTGTTAGCTCTCCAGAGAGCTATGAAAATAAAACAGCTCCAGACCTAATGAGAGTCAGTGAGCAAGGTGGTCAGTTGGAAGAGCTAAGCTGGGAAGAAGCTGTTTGCACTGCACCTGTATTGAGACCGGGGTGACCGCCAAGGAGCCTTCAAGCTTAGTTCCATTTCAAACAACCAATTGCAAGAGTGGGGGATGGGAGATTGGGAAGTGAAGGATAAAACATTACTTGCTAATTCTGAACATATGTAGCCTGCACGCTGGTGAGTTGGGATTGGCAAAGGGTGAAACAAAATCTTGCCGAACTGCTCTTCTCAGTGACAGTTCCACTGGTTGCTTTTTTCCACTGGCATCCAGCTTTTGGAATCTCTACTTTCCTAATTCTGAAACAACAGAGGGCATGTCTGAATACAAGACTTTCTATCTGCATCTGCACAGAGAGAAGCTCATCCTCTGTGGGCCTGTAAAACTTAAGTCTCACTCTGGCCTTCACAGTAAAGAAATTTATAGACCACAGTCTGGTGGATTCAAAGACCACAGACTACACCTCTTCCTTTCCTTCTTGGCTTCCTCCCTTTTCCAAAGCACAACAGCATCTGAATAGAATATGGCACCAGCAACTCCACTCCACCCATCTTCTCCTATTAATAGAACAAGCAGGCCAAAGTCTTGCGAATGTCAGGTCAACAGCTAAATTCAATTAAAGATAGCCTGTCTGAAGTTCAAATCAATGAGCAGTTTCTTTGACCAGGAGGACAAAAGGAAAATGGGGAGAGATGTCCCTGGTCACTGCATCATGGAACACGCACCAGGAAGCTTCATGTGCTGCAGGACCTGAGAAGACAGAACACAGCCTATAACTATCAGCCCAAAAGCTTCTTTTTCACTGTGCTTAAACTAAGACTGAAAAAAAGCTAACAGTGGCTAGGCTATAAAACACATTTGTGAATATTTTATTAGCTCTTCTGGTTCAAGCTTGTCTCACAGCAAAGTCTTATTAATTAAACATGAGTTTCAGGAGAACAATTTTCCTTACTTCTCCCCACACTTCTTGCACCGAATCTTGCCCTGGTATGCTGGGAGGGAGTCCAACACATGAATTGTGGCCCTATTTCCTAAAGTGCTATGAATTTCTTCCTACTTGATAGTGCACACCTGAAATGCTTTCCAATTTGAGCAGCCTATAAACTCCTTGATGGTGATTCCCACAGAAATTGGTCTCAACATGTAGCGCAATACATCCCACTTTTTATGATGTCTTTCACTAAAGGTGACTAAGATGTGATCTCTGCTCCCCAGGCACACAGTAGAAGAATGTGATTTGAGGTGTAGATACAAATATTGAAAAGTATGCAAGCTGTCTGGTCTCTTCTTGGTTCAGGACATGACCAACCAGTACAGTATTCTCTACAAAGAACAACAAGCGTATGATGATGCTATTTGGTCAGTCACCTGGAGGACAAACAAGAAGGAAAACTCTGAAACGGTGGTCACAGAATCCCTTGATGACCTAGTGATGGTCTGGAAATGGTCTGAGGAGAAGCTGGACCTACAGCGGAGCCTAGAAGGCCGCTAGCTGGGATGGTGTCTGTAGACAGCAGCAACATGCTGCCCATTGCTGCATTCAGCTCTCTGGATGCCCACCTTCATCTCTGGGGCTTCAAAGGAGCTGGATGCCTGGACTTTGGCCTTTTCTCCAGATTCCCAGGATCTGGCCACAGGAACTTGTGAAGGGGAACATCTTTGGTGCGGAAAGTGGGAAAAAAGAATACTCTTTGGACACAGAGGAAAGTTAATTCTCAGTATTGCCTATAGTCCTGACAGAAAGTACCTGACTATTGGAGCCATAGATGGAATCATCATTTTTGATATTGTAACAGAGAAACTTCTGCATGCACTGGAAGGCCATGCCATACCCACCTGCTCCTTGACCTTTTCTCCGGACTCTCAGCTCCTTTTCACTGCGTCAGGTGATGACTACATCAAGATCTATGATGCACAGCATGCCAACCTGGCCAGCACGTTGAGTGGCCACGCTGCCTAGGTGCTGAATGTCACCTTCTGTCCTGATGACGCTCACTTTGTTTCCAGTTCATCTGTCAAAAGTGTGAAAGTGTGGGGCATTGGAAGAAAGACTTGTGTTCATACCTTCTTTGATCACCAGGATCAGGTCTAGAGAGTAAAATACAATGGAAATGCCTCAAAAATTGTGTCTGTTGGAGATACCAGGAAATCCACATCTATGACTTTCCAATTTAGACATCAGCACCTACAAGGCAGACGCTGTGAAGATGTGCAGATTGCTGGGACATTCCTTACCCTTGACATGCATTTAAATTAAGAATATGAGCACATATTGTAGCAGAGACTCAAATTTCATAGACATAGTGTAAACATGTTTCTGTTTTAATGGAAATGCTGTTCATACTTTAATAAAGAACTCTTGATGCAAAAAAAACACATACAAATATTACAATAATTCCAAGCCAAACAAAAAAGTCACCATGAGAGAAGCACGAAATGTGAAAGAATTCTAAAGGATAGAGGAAAGCTCTCACTCAGGAGATACATAAAAGCTAACTAAAGTAAATGGTATTTGAGTTCGATTTCATAGATCCACAGGAAGGGTTGAAGTGAGGGAATAAATAAGTATAATGAATACAGAGATTGGAGAGTGGGAGACTCACCAGTTGTCCTGTTTGGCTGGAAAGGTAGATGTAGGTTACTAATAGTTTTTCAAGTTGCAGATTATGAAAATATTAGATATTATCTGCTGGTACTTGGTATCTAGCCCTTTCTATTCTCTGTTCTGCCCCAGGGTGTTGACATCTCAATAACTAAATATTATATTTGCAATACTCTTCTGAGGTTAGAGTTTTATATGTGATTTGGTTTCTGGCAACAAGATGACCATCATGGACTTTGGAAAACAGAGTAAGCAGAAAGCAGTATTTCCCAGCAGTGACAGCTGGTGAGATTGAAACTTTGGGGGATATTTCAAGAAAACTTTCCAGAGTCCAGTTTTCTGTGGTAATGTAGGGATATCTTCTCCCAAGTTAGTGACAAGCAACTGCACCTTGAGCTGTTATATGAAAAGATGAAGTGTATGGTGCCAATTATAGAACACCAGTAGTAACCTACCAATTCATTCATTCTTCAAAACAAATCAGTGGTGGCCATTTTGTGAAGAGATGGAGACTGAGCAGTCGCTGCCGTGTTGCTGACCTCGAGCAGCAGTCAACTCCACGTGGAACCTGGGAGCAGGGGATTTGGAATCAATCTCTTCTCTCATCTCTCTCCTGTGAGATTTTTTTTTTATCTTCAGCTACAGTTTTTGTCACTATAAGCAACTTTATCTTCAAACACAATGGCTAGCAATGTTACTGACAAGACAGATCCTTGCTCCATGAATTCCCGTGTGTTCATTGGGAATCTGAACACTCTGGTGGCGAAGAAATCTGATGTGGAGGCCATCTTCTCCAAGGATGGCAAAACTGTGGGTTGCTCCGTTCATAAGGGCTTTGCCTTTGTCCAGTATATTAATGAGAGAAATGCTCGGGCTGCTGTAGCTGGAGAGGATGACACAATGATTGCTGGCCAGGTTTTAGGTATTAATCTGGCTGCAGAACCAAAAGTGAACAGAGGAAAAGCAGGTGTGAAACGATCTGCAGCGGAGATGTACGGTTCCTCTTTTGACTTGGACTATGACTTTCAACGTGATTATTATGACAGGATGTACAGTTACCCAGCACTTGTTCCTCCACCTCCTCCTATTGCTCGGGCTGTAGTGCCCTCGAAACGCCAGCATGCATCAGGAAGCACCTCCCGAAGAGGCAAAAGTGCTTCAATTCTAAGAGTGGCCAGCAGGGATCTTCATCCAAGTCTGGAAAGTTGAAAGGTGATGACCTTCAGGCCATTAAGAAGGACTTGACCCAGACAAAACAAAAAGTGGATTCTTTACTGGAAAGCCTAGAAAAAATTGAAAAGGAACAGAGCAAACAAGCAGTGGAGATGAAGAATGATAAGACCGAAGAGGAGCAGACCAGCACCTCCCAGAAGAAAGATGAGACTAATGTGAAGATGGAATCTGAGGGTGCTTCGGATGACTCTGCTGAGGAGGGGGATCTACTGGATGATGATGAAAATGAAGACCGGGTGGAGGACCAACTGGAGTTGATCAAGGATGATGAAAAAGAGGCTGAGGAAGGAAAGGATGACACAGACAGCGCCAATGGCGAGGATGACTCTTAAGCACATAGTTTGGTTTAGAAGTCTTGGTCCCATTATTTCTTTTTATTTTATTTTATTTTATTTTATTTTGAAAAGTAAAAGCAAAACAAGAACAAAAATCAGAAACAAAGAAAGAAACAGGGCAACATACAACAATATATATGTTATCGAATTTCAAACCAAGAATAGCTGATTGACAATGGTTGATATATTATCTATTTTGTCTTCTAATTTGTTGCTCAGTTAACAGACCCATTATTTCTTTATCTAGGCGCTTGTCGTCTAAGATCAAAATTTCACCAGATCCTCTCCCCTAGTGTCTTCAGCACATGCTCACTGTTCTCCCTGTGTCCTACCATGTTCATAATTGCCCTGCGCCTAGTACCATTTTCACTTCCTTTGATGCTCCTAGTAGTTTTGTTAAGTCTTCTGTAATTTTTGCTTTTTAATTTTGATACTTCTTTATGACTTAACAATAAAAAGTTAACATAAAAGTTGTATGGTTTTTATCAGCCCTCTCCACAATAATCTCTCATTATGCAGGCAGTATAGTTATTTCCATTTATACATGATTTCAGGAGTTGCTTCCCTAACTGCAAAGACAATCGCATTTAGTGTAGCATTTGAAAGCAGCTTTGTTTGACTTAAGAGTTATGTGTATCACCCCACACCAAGTACTTTGTGGGGCTGTTAAACACAAATGTAACATTGTATTTTTGTGAATAAGAGCATGTCAAATGCATCCTCTAGAAAAATTAGTGTAATAGTCTTTGTTTTCTAAAGTTGATACTGTGGGTTATTTTTTGTGAATGCCTGATGTTTGGGATCTTTTTTCTCAAAATAAACAAGTCCTTATTAAACCAGGAAAAAAAATCAGTGGCTTAAAATTTAATCATGTACTATTTTTTGTGTCACTTTGGGTTTCAGTTGGGAAAACTCAGCTCTCCTCTACCTGGTTTCACATCCTCCAGCACCCTAATAACAGGATTCAGAAAAGGAAATAGAAATCCACAAGCATCTTTTTGAGCCTCTTTTTGAATCATTAACTATTATCCTATTAACCATAGCAAGTCCTATTGCCAACCTGAAAGTCAGAGTACTAAGGAGCTGAAAGCTCTAAGTCTATGTGCATAGAAACATGGGGCACATTAGCTGGGCCCGCTAATGCAACCATTCACCAAAGGAAGCAAACTTTACAGCCAGCTTTTACAGCTGCCTAGAGTAATAAAAGGCTGTACATGTAGTCTAAAGTACAAGTCATATAGCTCTTGCCTTATGACTCAGGATATTTAATAATTTTCAAAGTGTCTGTTGCAGATTCAGATACTATGTAGATTATCCATCAAGACTTGATAGGGGGGCTGGGGAGATGGCTCAGTGGAATAAACGCTTCTCCGACAAGCACAAGGGCCTGAGTTCAATTCCCGGTTCCACCAAAAAAAAAAAAAAAAAAAAAAAAAGACTTGATAGGAATATCCTAAAATTTTCACATCAAGCTATACCTTCATTAGTAAAGAAATAGCAAATACATTTGCAACCACTCCCCAAATTACTATATACAGCTTCATGAGGAACTCCCTATAACCACTTAATGATAAAAACAAAACAAAAACAGTATTAGTTTGGCTTGCAGATATCCAGGCATCAGTAAAAACTGGACTGCTAAGGAGAATCCCAGTTAGAAGTAGCCTACTAGTCGCTTAGTAGAAGAGAAATATTTTCAATGCATCCAGCTGCCCACTTTCCCTGAAAGGCGAGATACAGAGGTGAACAGCAGTTCTAATTGGGTGTGGTAGTACATTCCTATAATCCTAGAACTCTGCAAGGCTGAAGCAGGGGGACTACAAGTTGGAAACCAGCCTAGGCAACTTAGTGACAGTGAGACCCTGTATTGCAGGGCACAAAGGCCCTGGGTTAATTTACTAGTACCCAGGGGAAGCAAAATGAGCAGAAATTAATGGACAAGAGCTAATGTTTTGGCCAGGTGGTTACAGATAAAAAAAACAAACATGATTGCCAGGGATATAGCTCAGCACACAGTGCCTGCCTGGCAAGTGCAAGGTCCTGAGTTTGATTCCCAGTACAACAAAAGGAACAAGATTAGAGAATGGGTTCTGAGGAGGTCTGTTGCAAGGGTCTATTCTGGACTCCTCAGAAGGGCAGGAATGGGAGAATATTTTTCTTCCACTGAATGCCCAAGAAAGAATATCCATCAATAGGAACTAACTTAGTTTAGTATGGGGAGTGGCTAAGCTGGAGATTGCTCTCACATGCAGGTTAATGCAAGGCCAGCCCCACGAACACAGAGCACCTGAGGTGCACCAGACAAACATATTGTTAGGCAGCTCCTTTCTCCCATTAGGAGAATGGTTTCACCTATTATCAACCTCTTACTGATTGTATAAATAAACACACTGCATTTGTTGGGCAGTCCTTTTCTCCCATCAGGAAAGAGGGCTCCACCTGACCTCAGCTTTCTGTATTCTGACTCTTGTCTTCATTTCTTTATCCTCCACTGTTCTCTCTCTGGGAATTTCAAGAGCTGATCTAGATGCAGTAGTTTAGTGAGAGGAATTTGGCTGTGTGAATGTCAGCTAGACCTTTCCCTGGATGGGCATGGTGGTACACACTTATAATCCTGGCACTTAGGCGGCTGAGGCAGGAGTATCATCTGGAGTTCATGGCCAGCACAGTGAATTCAAGGACAGCCTGAGCTACATAGGGAGACCTTGGCACAAAATTAAAAGTCAACAACAACAAAAGACCTTTCTGTGGCTTTCCAGGGACTTCCACAATGGATAGGGAAATAATCAGGCCATGACAACAGAAATGCCATGAAACATGGCTCAGCAAAGTTGAATTTTCTTCATCAAGAAAGAAGCAGAATATTATGGGCTTCTGTACTCTTTTAGAATATTTTGCTGAGTTTACACACCTATAATATTCAACAACGGAACTTAAAAAAAATTGGGGTATAACTATGAATGTCCATTTTGTATCTGTGTATTCAAAGTGGTTGGGATAGATATATAGTTACATTCTCTTAATGAATAGAATGATTTTTTCTAATGGTGTTTGTAAGTAGGATCACAAGTCTGCATCTTGTACAGCAATTAACCACTGAGAAGAATGTATGCAGTGTATTATTTGTTGAAACTGTACTTTCGATTTGATTTGAAACTGTCTCATTGCTATATGTTTATCAATAAAACTTTGAAAAGAAAAAAAATACAGGAAAAGAAAAAAAAAAGAAAGAAGCAGAAAATGACACTACTGCATGCTTGTTTGCTTTATAAAAACAGTAAAGCTTTGCATATACCAGAGAGATTTGAGGATATTGCATTCATAAAATAGAATAGCTATGATATGAAAAAGAACTACAGTTATTTTAGAAATAATTGGAAATTTAAACTATAGGTATTGCTTTAAAATATTTCAACATAGGAACTGAATTGGAAAAGGACATATGAGTATCAAGTAATTTGAGGTCTGTTGCAAGGGTCTATCCCAAAACACAGTGCTAAGTGCTAGTGTTGTAACTCAAGGATACAGTACTTGCCTAGAAAATTCAAGCCCTGGGATCAACTCCTAGTCCTAAAAAAACAAATTATGCTACAAACAGTGTTATGCAATGAAGAGATATGAATAGAAAATTGAAGATATAAAGGTAGATATAGAAGTACTATCATATGTATAAAAAAATTCAAAAGAAAAACTGAATGGAAGTGCTTAATCATTTAAAACATATTAAAGAGAAAAATGAAATCCATACCCACAAAAACTAATCCACATCCACAAAAATAAGTATATCAGAATTAATGAAGAGACAAAAATATCTAAACACATCCTGTGGAAATTGTACAATATCAAACATAAAAAAGCCTAAAAATGTTTCAAATGGGATACCATGCTGCTCACAAGGAAGCGAGATTCAGATTAGTTTGTATTTCCATTACTAACAGTGGAAGATGATGGCAGGATGTTAGAAAAAAAAAGAAAAATACAGAGTAAATATAATTAAAACAAATCATTAATCATAATATTAAGAGAGAGCAATGCCAGCAAGCTCTGCAGTGTGGATGCTGTGCCCTGGATGTGGCCCCCTGCTAACTCAAGCATGCTCTGCATTTTGTTTTCCCTTGGTGCAGGCCAGAAGGGGTGCTGATCAACCTAGCAAGTGATCTTACAGGATGAGACCAATGCCCAGGGACAGAAAGCAAGCCCAGAGTCAGCAGGGCCAAGCAGACAGAATAGATGGAGCCAACAGTGCTAGCCCCAAGAAAAGTCAATGGCTGTCATCAACTACAAAAACAGCATGGTGTTTCACTGCAAAAGTGACTCCTTCATGTAGTGAGGCACTTGTCATAACAGGTATGGTGGATTAATTAACAGGCAACTTGTAACACCCAGCTGAACTGAATCAGCCTTGTTCTGGGTGGGGAAGGTCCACCTCGGATTGTTGCCAACAGCATAAAAGCAGACTGAAGAGGAAGGTGGTGTGCTGTTGATTCTCCGGAGGAGCATGTCATGCTGGTTTTCCTGATGTGAGCTCAACTGTTCTCATTGTTGAGGAGCTCAGGCCCATGCTGTTGTAGCAGATGGCTGAAATTCTTTTCAGGGAAGCTCTGGTCCTTACTTTGAGTGTCACGTCCTCATTCTGGTGCAGATCCGTCATCCTGCAGATATCCTTATCCCACTGGTGTGGACTTTCTAGCTTCCACCACTGACCTTGGGCCCTCCCAGTGCACATCCTTCGTATAGACTTGCTTGAGACATTGTCGTGGGCTCCAGGCCTCCGGTTGGACTCAGGGAGGACACTGCCATGGGCTCTAGGTCTTCAGCTGGACTTGTTTAGCACATTGCTATGGAATGCAGGCCCTCAGCTGGATTTTTTGGGTCTCTAGAGTGTGGATAGTTCTGCATTCTTTTGCATTTGACTCTTTGGATGAATATTATAAAATAATCCTATAAATTATGTGTCCTCATTAAATCTTTCCCCTTGTAAACTCTGACTCCAACAATAGAGAAGGTTAAATTAGGAGCCATTATAGGAAGGGATTAATTACTTAAGACTGAGCCACAAAACAATGACACAAAAAGTTCACTTCAGGGTTTGCAGCATTAGCAAACCACAGAAAATGGATAAGACACAGCTGTAGAGAGGAGGCAGGCTGGAAACAGACCCTCAAAAGGTTAAACACAGGCCAGGAAGTACACGGGGTGCTGCCCTTCATGGTGAGAAGCCAGGCTCAGTGTGTGTGTGGTTTTCAGAGGTGACTGGATCTGAAAGTTCTAGCAATGATCCAGTGGTCAGCTCGAGGCCCAGTCAGCTGCCTACAGCCTCCAGAGACCTCAGCTTGATTTAGTTACCCGTCTACCAGCATGAACAAGCACGTATCCCAACTGGGACAGTTGACATATTCTAGTCTAGTCTGGGATAGTTGCCTCTAGACAAAAAGGCCCCTGGAGCTGATGTGTGCGTGGGCGGGGGGGGGTGCACTACAGAGCGCCATTAAGGCCACAAATAGACAAACCCTTAGCCAATCATACAGCTCAAAAAAAAGAAAAGACACTCATCAATGCTATTAGAAATGAAAATGGTGAAATCACAATAGATATGACGAAATTCAGATTATTAGTAAATATTTTGAAATCCTGTATGCCAATAAATATGAATCTAGATAAAATAGATAGAATCCTAGGCAATATGAATTACTAAAACAGAATCAAGAACATACAGCATTCTGAATAATCCAATAATAGGCAAGGAAATTGATGTAATAATAAAAAAAATTCACCAATTAAGAAAAGCTTGGGACATGATTCATTCACAGCTTAAATTTTACAAGAACTTCAAAAACAATACAATGTGAATATTATGCACTCTTTAATAAAATAAAAGGGAAGGAGTGCTCCCAAAGTCATTTCTGGAACCTAGTGTTACCCTCATTCCAGGACTAACCAAAGTTCCATCCCCCTCCCAAAAGAAAAAGGAATTACAGACCATTTATTTACAGACACACAAATCCTCAATGGGATTTGTGACAAACAGAATACAATAAATAAAAGGTCATACAATATCACCAAGTAAGATTCATGCCAGAGATGCAGGGATTGTTCGACATATACAAGTCAAAAAATGCATCACCTATACAGAAGCAAGGAAAAAAATCACATGATCATCTCAATAGACACAGAAAAGACCTTTGAGAAAATCTAATGTCAATTCATTATTTTTAAAAAACTGAAGAAAATATGCTTAGAAGGACGCTGTCTCAATCCGATAAAAACTATTCAGGGGAAACCTACTGCCAACATCATATTTAAGCTTAAATTTCCAGGGCCTGCCAGATAGCTCAGCAGACTAAAGCACCTGCTTACACGAGCACAGCTGCCAGGGTTCATCCGCAGCATGCCATGCCGGCCCTGCCCCCATGGGATGCTCTGAGACTGTGATGGAGACTGGGTGTGGTAGCGCAAGCCTGTAATCCTAGCACTTGGGAGGCTGAAAACAGGAAGGATCATGAGTCTGATCTGTGTAGTAAGACCCTGTAGACCCTGTACTAAATACACAAAAAAATAAAATAAATTTTAAAAATAAATAAATTTAAATTTCCATCTAAAATCAGGAAAAAGACAAAGGATATCTATAATTACCATTCATGTTCAATATAATACTCAAATTAATAACCAAACAAAACCAATCAGGCAAGAGAAAGAAATAAAAGGAAAGGAAAGGAAGAGGTCAAATTGCTATTTGAAGATGACATAATCCTCTGCTTATAACACCTGTGGAATTCTACTAAAAGACTTCTAGAATTAATAACTAAATTCAGCAATGAAACAGGATACAAAATCAATACAAAAGAATCAATAATATTAGTGTCCACCCATAGAGAACTCACTAAGAAAGAAATTATAAAACAATATCATCCAAAATAGCATCAAGAAAAATTAAATACTTAGGAATTAACCCAGCTAAGGAAGCACATCTCTACAATGAAAACAACAGTACCCTGAAAAGGAACATTGAAGAGGACATACAGAAAATGAAAGACATCCCCTGTTCCTGGATAGGCAGAACCAACATAATACAAACGGTACTCCCAAAGCTGATATATAGACATAATGTAATCCCAAGCAAAATACCAAGCATTCATCATAGAACTGGAGAAATCAATCTTAAATTTGCATGGAACTAGAAGAGACCCAGAATAGCAAAAGCAATCCTGGGCAACAAGAGCAAAGCAGGAAGTCTCACAGTTCCAGACCCCAACTTCTATTACAAAGATATAGTAACAATGGTGCTGGCACAAAAGTAGAACTATGGATTAACAGAAGAGACTAGAAGATGTAGAAATAACCCTGGAAACATTAAGCTATCTGATTTTTGACAAAGGTACCAAAAACTATACACTGAAGGAATAATTGCATATTTAACAAATGGTGGTAGGAAAACTGGCTATCCACATGCAGATCTAGACCCATAGATCTTTCCATGTACTAAACTAAAATCAAAATGGATCAATGATTCAAATGTTAAAATAGAAATAAGCTGCAGGGAGACAAAATAGGTAGAACTCTTGAAGACCTAGACATAGCCTAAGACTTTCTCAACAAAACCCTGGTTGCACAGGAATTAGCATCCAGAATCAATAAATATCACATGAAATTAAAAAGCTTCTGCATAGCAAAAGAAACAACAGAATGAAGATACAATCTATAGAATGGTCAGCTATTCCTCAGACAGAGGATTAATATCTAGAACATATAAAGAACTTAAAAAATTAGACTTCCTCAAATAAAAGACCCAATCAAAATGTGGGCAACTGTGATGAATAAACATTTCTCAGAGATGAAGTAAAAATGATCAGTAAATACCTGAAAACATATTCAACATCCCTGGCCATGAGAGAAATACACATTACAGCAACACTGAGATTTCATCTCACCTTAGAAAGAATGACTTGCATCAAGAAATCAAATAATAATAAATACTGGTGAGACTGTGGGGATAAAAGAATCCTTCCACATTGTCAATGGGAATGTACACTAGTGCAGTCACAGTGGGAATCTGTATGACATTTCCTCAAAACCTAAAAATAGAAATTCCATTCAACCCAGCTATTTTGCTTCTAGGTGTTTTTCTGAAAGAGTTAAACACATCATATTACAGTGATGTGTGCAGAACTGTGCTTACAGAAGCACAATGTATAATAGCTAAAGAAGTGGGTTGCATATCTGAGTGATGAATAAGTAAAGAAATTGTAGGATTTAGACACACTGTAGTAGTACTCTGCTAAAAAAGGATAAACCCATCATTTGTAGGAAAATGGATGCACTTTGAGACTATAATGTCAAGTTAGGTATATCAGACACACAAGCTTAAACACTACATGATTCCTCTTCGATAAGAAACTGAAAATATAAATAAAGACAAAAATATAAATAATAAGAAACAGAGGTAAATATTTTACAAATGAAAAGGGGACCAAGTGATGGAAAGATGTAAGACTATAGGGGAAGGAATTAAAAAAGAATTAAGATGTTTTATGTATATGGACCAGCTCCCCACACATAAGGTAATTATTATTTATTGTAAACATGTACTAATAAAAAATAAAATTTGAGAAAGGGTCAGGTGCCAGCTATATGCTAATTATAAGAAATACTTGTAAAAAACACTAACATAGAATGATGTACTATGGGCAGCTAGGAAAATGTAATGGAAAATACAATACCCTGAAGAAAGCTATAATAATAATATCAGAAAATAACTAAAAAGACAAACAGAATTAAGAGAAATACTTATCTTGATATTGACATAAACTTCATTGATTTATCTGAAGAAGCTACACATAAAAAGAGAACAAAATATACATTTATAAGGGGAAAAAAAAGACCTTGAGGGGGCTGGGGAGATGGCTCAGTGGAATAAGTGCTTCCCTGGCAAGTGCAAGGGTCTGAGTTCAAGCCCCAGTTCCTCCAAAAAAAAAAAAAAAAGAAAGATCTTGATAAATAAACTATCAACTCAAGAAGCTAAAGAGAATTGAGTAAGTTTAAATAAATAACAATAAAGATGAAAGTAGAAAACAAAAGTTAATAACAAAGTGATAAACTCATTTTTTATTAAATGCACTTTTAAAAGAGCAATTGGGGTGACAAACAGTCCCGAGGGCAGGATTGGAGCGGCATATGGTGTTGGGAATTGAACCTCGGTCCCCTGCGCCTGCCTAAACTTGTCTAAGCAGGCACTTTAGACCACTGAGCTAGCTCACCGCCCCAAAGAGAGAAATTATTAAACAAATAAATTTAGTCTAATGTGACCACTATAGAAGGAAGACTTAGCCAACATTGAGGGAAAATAAGTAGGAAAAAAAATTTTAAAGCATAAGTATCAAATCACATTTATACCAAATAAATTTGAAAATGATTTCAAAGATGATCTGGTAGGAAAAACTTATTAATCAAAATGACTCAAGAGGGCTGGAGAGATGGCTCAGTGGTCTAAAGCACCTACTTGAAACAAGCTTGGCAAAGCACAGGGACCGCAGTTCGATCCCCAGCACCACATGCCAGCCAGCCCCGCCCCCTGGTGGGCTGAGCTGGCCACACACACACACACAATAAATAAATGTAATAAATAAAAATAAATAAATATTAAAAAAAAGACTCAGGAAAAACTGAAACCCAGAAAAGACCAATAACCATAAAACAAATTTTTACATCTCAAAGTCCTAAGAAACAGTCTGATGCCAAGACAATTGTATGGGTACACTGTATTAGATCTACAAAGAACAGATAATTCCTGTTCAGTTTACACTGTTACTGGATGGAGAAAAATACAGAACATTTTCAGTTCATTTTATACATCTAACATACGACTGAATTTTCACAAGATAAAAAACGAAAGAAAGAAAAACAGACACATCTCAACAAAACCCCAAAGAAAATAGAGGCAAGAATATCTTCCAACAAACACTGAGAAATTGAATCCAGCAGTGCCTTAAGAGAATTACATCATGAAGTAGTAGTCTTTTTCACAGAAAAGCTAGAGTAGACTAAAAATGCAGTCTGTTACTCAGCGCAACCCACTATTTGCAGCTTTAAAAAAAATGTCATTCTTTCAATGTGTATAAAAAGGCACTTGCTAAAATTCCAAAATCATTCTTATGAAGAACATTTTTATTATTTTTTATTATTTTTTGTTCCATTTGTGTATTTGGTACAGGGTCTCACCACACAGCTCAGACTCGTAGTGATCCTCCTGTTTTCAGCCTCCCTAGCATTGGGATTACAGGTGTGTGCTACCACGCCTGGACTTGTTCACCTGTTCAGTGTGCCCCAGAGGTAGGGCCAGTGTGGTATGCGGGACCAGGTATCAAACCCTGGTCCCTGCACTTGGCAAAGCAGGTACTTAGTCCACTGAGCTATCTCACCGAGCCTGAAAATTTTTTTCTTGAGCAGCTTGACAGAAGATACTACCAGAAACCTACATGATGCTTCTAATGAATCCAAAGACTATTCCTACAAAAGTATAACACAAGAGTCTCCAATGCTTGTATCTCTTCAGCAGAACCCACTCCACTCCAGCAAATGAGTCAGTCAAGAAACAGAGACAGGATGCAGGAAAGAGGATCCAACACAGAGGACACGCAAAGGATTGTGATGAAGAAAACTCCCAGTAGACAGATGGGTAACAGCTGTCGACAGAAGAGAGCAGGAGGATAGAGGACTATGGGAAAGGTAAAAATTAAAAAAAAAAAAAATAGACTGAGAACAGTAAGAATGCTTTGAGAAGAGAATTTTTTCAGGAGTTAATAAAAGGACACAGAAAAATAAGCAAAGACCAAGAATGAGTTATTAAATTAT
>NW_004524803.1:2577279-2592926 GCF_000260255.1 Octodon degus | reverse complement strand
TTTTTTGCGGAACCGGGGATTGAACTCAGACCCTTGCGCTTGCTAGGGAAGCACTTATTCCACTGAGCCATCTCCCCGGCCCTAAAGACCACATTTATAAATAAGGCCGTGGTCACAAGTACTGTAGGAAAGGGGTTCAGGATCTTTGTAAAGGACACAATTCAACCCACGACAAGTGGTAGTGATTCCAAGGAGTGTCTCAAAACTCACTGCAACCACCTATTCATCCTGATTGAGTGAGTTCAGTACTTGTCTTATTCACTTTAACTGGAAAAGTTTCATTTTATAAATTAATTCTGATAATTCATAAGAAGGGAGGATTGCATGACATAAAATGTTTAAAAGCTACCAAAATAAACTCATATGTATGTCTCTAATATATTGCTAATCCTGAAAAATGGTTTGGGGTCAGTGTAGCTCAGCTGCACAGTGCTTACCTGGCAAGCTCAAGGTCCTGAGTTTGATCTCCAGTACAAACAAATAAATAAATATCACACTTGCATTTACATAGATATCATTTATTGGTATAATCTATGCTAAATATTCAGTGTTAACAGGGCTACAGTTTTACACATGCCCTCTATAGTCTTCTTTATACTTTTTTATATTGTCTAATTCTTTGCAATGATGTATCTTTGTAGTAACAAAACACTGTCATGATTTGTTTTGGTTTTTATTAATTTTATGTATTTGGTACAGGTCTCACTAGGCAGCTTGTACTCATAGTGATCCTCCTGTTTCAGCCTTCCCAGAGCTGGGATTACAGGCATGCACCACCATGCCCAGTCTTGGTGGCTAGCTCAGTATGCCTGGGGTGGGGCTGGCACTGCATGGAGCACTGGGGATCCAACTTGGGTCCTTGGCAGGTGCTTCGACCACTGAGCCATCTCCCCGACCCATATTATGATTTGTTAAGGAGACAAAGAGAGAACACAAAATTTGGTAAATATTTCTTGGTGAACTGATTAATATAATTTTATCAGTCTTAGTTTAACTTACAAGAATTTAAAACTGAGATAATTTGCATAATTATTTAGGTTCTTCTCTCTAAAATAGCAGTTACTCAAACCTGTTGATGTTCCTTTCATAAAACCTAGTCTACAAACTGAAGTAGCTGCCCACACATGACCAAACAAATAAAATGCAGTATATACATACAGTGCAATGCCATTGCTCCTTTCAAAAGAAGGGGGAAAAATGCTATTACATTACCATAAATAATTCCATGGTATCAACACTATAGATACACCTACCTCTTTCTACAATAATGTTAAGCCCTAAATATCACTGTTCTGTCCCTATCTCCACAATTTTTATTGTTACATACTATGCAAGTGGAATTATTTAGTGTGTGATATTTTTATATTATTTTCTTTCTCCTCCTCAGGCAATGGAATGGAGACACCTTAAATTGGTGTATTTTGTAAAGAAAAAAAGAAAAAAGAAAAAGAAAAAAAGAGAATTCAAAACATAATGCGGTAGGACAGAAGCTTGAAAAACATTAAGGGAATAAACCAGTCACAAAAGACAAATGCGTTATAATTCCATTTTTATGAGGTATTTAAAATAGTCAAAGTCATAAACACGTAAAGTGCAATGGTGATTGCCAGAGGCTGGGGGGGGGGGGGTACAAGATGAAGAGTGTTCTGGAGACGCTTTGTGGTGATGGTTGCATAACAAAGTAGATATGGTTAATGCCACTGTACTGTTCACTGAAAAATGGCTCAAATTGCAAATTTAGTGCATGTCTATTTTATCATAATTTGCAAAATAATAAAAAACTGAATATAAAAGCTGGGTTTGAAATCAGTTCAAAGTAATACATACTGACATTCATTTTTAATTCCATAAGCTCATCTACTTAATATTTTCATTAATAAATCAAAATATAATTGCCATTTTCATCATTCCTATCACCAAGCTATCTAGAAAACCAGTGGTACATTTTGTTCTAAGGATCATATTTCATTTCCTTTATCCAAGCAGCATAAATAGTTTTGGTGGGAAATAGTATGAAAATGTTTGAGAAAGACTTCGGATTTACCTGAACTGAGCTTCTCTTTCCGTGACCCCACACCGCGGCTTGGCAGCCCACCAACCCCCCACCCCACCCCACCCCACCAGAGATTGAACAAGATAATCAGAAAAACCACCCAAGACAAGGAAAATGGAGAATCAGTTACACACTCAACAAGCCAGGGAACAAGAAAACCCAAATCGGTTCCAGGGCTCCAGTTTCACCTTAAAGGCAAAGAACTGTAGATGCTTGTAGGCTTCTTCAAAGGGCGAAATTCATAGCCTCTCTACTCGGGAGGTTACCAGCCTCTTTAGAAAAACAACCACTACCAGAAAAGCTCTTCTTTGTTCTTATTCTTTGCAGTCCTTCAGAAAACTCTTGATAATGTGAAATGTTGTTACTGCACATTTTGGCCCTGGCAAGTTTACTCTAGAGTTTATCAGTGACTGCTCGCAAAATAAAATCATTTTTAAAGCTTGTGAGGAAAGCCAAATGCAAACCACAAATCAGAAAACCACCAAGGCGGGCTGGCCTGGCTGCCAGGGTTTAATGTGATCTAATGGGAGGACAACAAGATGTGAGAATTTGATTTTACGATGCTCCATGAAACATTTGGCAATACAGTGGGGGTGGGCCCAGCTTCCCCTCCTTAGGCAAACATTTGAAGTCATGTTTCAACCTTGTCAGTTTTAATTCTGTCAACTAGTGGGTACAGACCGGGCCTGTGCTACTCATCTGAAAAGTGTCATCTGTATTGGGTGGGTTATAGATTTGGTTTGTATCAATTCATATAAGATGAAGATAGGCAGGTGGAAAGGGGCCAGGAAAATAAAATGAAGTTGTTTAGTGGCAGAATATCAACTGGATTGTAGCTGTCTTCACCTTGGAATTTCTTTCATAAGTGAGAGAGAAGCAAATAAGGCTAATTGAAACAACATTCTTTCACAAGCAAAGCTAAGTTAGGAGAGAGGGAGAGGAGGAGGGAGGGAGAAAGGAGAGAGAGAGAGAGAGAGAGAGAGAGAGAGAGAGAGAGAGAGAGAGAGAGAATTGAATCTGAGCTGGATAAGTGTGTTCCAAGTCTTATACCAAATGGGATTGCAAGTCAGGTAAATACCCCTTTTCTATCAGTCATCTGTGAAAGAAAAAATAAAGATGGTCATTTAAGAAAGCCCACATAAGGGCACACAAACAAAGGAAAATACAGTAAATAACAGTTGCACTACATGAGACTTTTATTTTACAATGAACTAAGAATCAGAACTCTTTAGAGAATAATGCACCCTTTAACAGCAAAAAAACTTTGCATTTTCTGCAGTACTGGGTATTGAACCCAGGGCTTTCTCACTGAACTGCAACCCGAACTCATTGATTTACTCATTCAATCATTCATTCTTCTTAAGGCAGGGTCTCATTAAGTTGCTAAGTGGCCCAGGCTGGGTTCGAACTAGCAGAGGCAGGCCTCATCCTCCCAGAATGATGAGATGACAGGCATCTGCCACTAAGCCTTCCTTCTCAATGCTGAACTCTTACAGCTCTTTTGTAGTAATTACAAAGTTGAAATTTCTTAAAGCCATGGTTTACTAAATGAAATGCAGCACATTCCAGAGTCCTGGAAGATATTTCTAGAACTTATATTTCTATTGACTTTTGGGTTGAGCACTAAGAAAGAAAGTAAGCCAAGTTCCTCACATGGTACAGATGAGGCTACAAGTCTTCCTGAGGGAACACTTGAGTATTTACTGACATCAAGAAAGTGACAGGTGACGTCCAGGGGGTGACAGGTGATGTCTAGGGGGTAACAGGTGACAAATCAATCTTGGCAGGATAGGCTACAGCAAAAATAGACCAAATGTACAATAATCCAATGTTGTATTTAAGCTCAGTTCTTGCTTAAATAATTGTTCTGGCCAATAATTGGATCTGCAGGAAAATTCAAGTCATCAGTCTCTCAGGTAAATGACGCTTTGCTAACTCTGTCTGCGGTCAACACAGCCATCTGCACAGCTTCCAGCCCGAGGGAAAGCGATGTGCTAAGCAATCCTGGAAGGTTTGTTGTGCTCTCGGACTTGGAGGAGTACATACCATGTGAGCTCATCTTCCACTGCCTAGAACTTAAGCCCATAGCCACAGCCCATAATAGCAGGAGTCAGGAGATGTAGCCTGGTTACAGGCACAAGAAAAGGAAAACGGATGGAGGTAGACAGCCATAAACTTTCTTATAGAGGCCTTCACTCACTCAGGGGACTACATTGTATCACTGCTGATCTGGTCCTTTTTTATAGATGGTACTATTTTAATGAAATTTAAAATAGAGCTCAAGAAATGAAAAGGTGGCTCATTATTAAAAATAATCCTGCTCAAACATCACTGCTAACACCACCCTGAAGCAGGTACCCAGCTTACACTCAGCTGGTGGCCAGGGCATGACGGGGTGGAGTCTAGAGCTGGGGAAGCACCTGAGTCCAGGTGAAGTGGCCACCGCGCAGAACTATGAGTTAAGGGAAAGCTTGCTTCTTTAAGAAACTAAATTCTGGCATGGTTTATTAAGCATTGTTAGTCATTATTCCTGGAGTAAAATGGAATCTCAGGATTGCTGCAATTTAATTTGTATTTCCTTAATAGCTGAACATGTTTTTATGTATTTATTGACCATTTTCACTTTTTCTGAGAAGGGTCTATTTATCCCAGTTCTCCATGTTTTGACTGAGCCTTTTATTGGGGGAGTAACTTTTTTTGAGTTCTAGCTGTCTTGCTACTCCCTAAGGCTGTTCTGGAAGCCCTTTCTCCTGAGTGTCTTTGGTTACACTGTTGTGACTGCCTCACTTTCCTGAATTGATTCAAATGGACTTCCAGGGTCATTTTGACCTTCAGGAAGAGCCAAAGTCAGGTTATACAGTATCAGATGTGGTGAATAATTTGGATGAGAACACACAATAATTTTTTTAACAGAAATTGCTATAAACAGTTGTGAGGTGTGCTCAAAAATACTATGAATGTTTAAATTTTAAAAATTATAACAGTAAAATACATGTTGCTATTAGTTCTCCTCAGAATACTTACTCTCCTTGTCTTGAGCACATTTGTCCTCTCCACTTCAGCAATGTCTTTTACTGTAGTGAGATATTCTTTTTACTTAATCATTCACCAAGCTAGTTGCTTGTTTTATTTAAAGTTTGCTTGTTTTATTTAAAGAAAAGAAATGGATGTAGCTTTAGAATAAGGTATATACTTAAGGTATGTCAGATTAAATTGAAGAAGTCTGAAACCAAGCTATTAAGGGCTTATTTTCCATGCTGCAAATTTGCAGTTTAGAATTGGAAGCATATGCTGCTAAAAGTTTGAAGCAAATAAAAAGCAAGACAGATTGTATTTTAGAAGGAGCCCTAGTGGCAGAGAATGGAACAGCTTACTGGGAGATTGGTGCAAGTTAACAATAAAAGGAGCAGAGAACCACGGAGGTCTGGAGTCAGGCAATGACTAAGAAATGGAGAGGAGAGAGTTCAAAGAGAAAATCCTCATGAGAAAGATGAGAGAACACTCCAGGATGATACTGATTGCACAATGGAGATAATGGTAGAGTTAGCTGACAAAATACCGAAGGAATCAGAGCATACCGTATCTGAAAGAGAATTTTTTTAAATCTTATTTTGGAAATGTCCAATTATGGATATGTGCAGCAGATCTGGAACTCCAAAAAATAGAGAAGGCTAAATATTTGGATTTATTGACTATAATTGGTGAGGAATTTCAGGAGTCTGCTTGAGGCAAATGCAGCATGTAAAAGAAAACTGAGGGTTATGCATATGTTTTAGCCATGAAAATATTGAGTCCATTGTAGGAATGCATGCCTTGATCCAAGGAATGATAATAGTGGAGAAACAAGAGATAACTTCAAAAGCTACAAAGCAAGATTGGCTGCCACCAAGGGCTACTAAGACAGACCTTATTTTATTTTACATTACTAGAGATTGTACCCAGGGTATTTGCACCATATGCCCAGCAGTGTTTTTGTTATTGTTACTGTTTTTACTAATTTTGAGACAGAGGCTGTCTCAAGTCACCCAGGCTAGGCTTGCACTTGCAATCCTCTTGCCTCTGCCTCCCAGACTGGTAGGGTTGCAAATGTAGGCTACCATGCCTAGCTGAGCTATACCTCATTTTGTCACAGGTATAACATCCATGGGAATAGATCTGGCAACCAGAAGGCACGGGGAAAAGCAGAGACCACAAATGGCAGCCTATTATTGGCTGAGCCAACAAAAGAGTTTTGTTTGGCATGTAGCATGATTTTTAAATGGATGCTATTCACCAATATTTAAATTTCCCAATTTAAGAATTAGGAGATTTCATAGAGAAAATAAAACTCAAGCTTTCTTGAAAGCTTAGAAAAAAATCACAACACCAGGCTCCTGGTGCCAGGCAGTAACAACAGGAGGGAGGAAACAGCCATCCTTCTCACTGCCACCACTAATTTTATTTACCTGCCTATTCCTTATAGGCATCTGAATTTGTGGTTCTCTGAGTAGAATCAGAAGAATAGAATTGAGGGAAAAACTGGAGAATTTGCCGGCAGCTACATCCGTTGATAAGCCAGCATTTCCTCCACGCAAAAAATAAGCTTATTCAGATCAGATTTTATGCTTTATTATCTCTTCACTTCCACAGTACTCTGTCCTGGTTTCTGCATATAATAGATAACCTCTGAGCCTTTTCTGAAGGTTTTGTTTGGTTTGTTTGCTTGCTAGCTTGGGTTGGGTTGGCAACTAAAATCTGAAGAGGATACTACTTTACCCAGAAGCATGTTCGCAGTTTATTCCCCCATTGACTGTCATTACAAGAACCATCTGCTCTGATCAGTGCAATAAAACAGCACCAGCTTAATACACATGTAATTTTCTTAAAATTGGAGGACTCCGTGAAAGCTTACTGCTTCCTACTGCGAGTAGGAAGTTTGCATCCAGCCTGAAGAAATACATCTCTGCACCATAGAAAGAATATAGTAAACCTCAAAATAATATGAAAAAAAATTCCTTTTCAGTTGATTGAGCTATTCTTTAATTTTTCCTATCATTTTTTACTCAGAAACGTAATAGAAAAGGACTTGAAATTGTTTTTTGATGATTGGAGCAAAAACAGAGGAAAAGAATAAAATAGGAAAGGTGGCATTTTCTTTCTCAAGGAAAAAATATTACATTTCATACCTACAATTGTTGTATCAGAATCTAACAAAGTTTCTTTGACTCTTGGCAAAAAGGTCAACGTAATTTGGAAATGTAAAATAATCCTGTTATTGAGGATATATATGACCAAAAGGAAACATCAGAGACACTTATACATTCCCTTAATCCCAGAGAGTAGATGCCTAGTTTTCTCACCTTTTTCCTGCTAAATGAAGAATGTGAGAAATGAACTCAGTTTAGAAATAAGATATGGCAAGTACTGATACAAAGTTAGGATATCAATATTAGATGTGCAGTCTAAGGTTTTCTCCTATTTTCAATAGTTCCCCCCAAATAAGATGATTAAATCTTATGTCAGATGATCATATTAGCTCACTAATCACATAAATAGCCTGGCCATTGACCTTTCATCTTGCCCAATACAACTAAGGATATCAATGAACTGATAGCGAAGTCTCCATCAGAAGTCTTTTTTTAAAAAAAGCGAAAGAGAAACTTTCTTTAAGGGATTCAAAATAATATTTAAGATTCAGATTGCTATTTGTTTCTCAATAAAATTATGGGAAAAAATTAAAAAATAAAAACAAATATTCAGGTCAGTTTCCCCAAAATTCCCTCAAAGCTTGTACCCAAAAAGTGTACCAAAAAATGGAACTTTATGCAATCTCTTTTTTCAAAGTAAGAGAGAGAGAGAGAGAGAGAGATTTAGAGAGAGAGAGAGAGAGAGAGATTTTAATGAGCTTCCCTGTTCACCTTGATTAAATCAGAACTTTAGAGAAAGTAACCTAGCAGAACTTCAGAAATGTGAAGTTCAAGTTCAACTAATGAAGGAACAAAGACTTTAATTTTAGCTGAATGGTCCTCCCATTTCTGTGTCAGTTTCGCAGTCTATTAGATCCTGTGGAACAAAAGGCTCAGACCCTCCCACTGGGAATCTTTCACTGGAGCTCTGGGCACCATTGTTGATTTTATCCGAAAGGCCTTGGGAACACATTTTATAAACATGAAAATAGAGAGCAAATAAGTGTGAGAAACATCCAGTGAAAGAAGGTCATGGAAATAGCTCGCATGCTGTCAAAGCCCTGCTGGATTTCTTTTAAAGCGAGGTAGGTAGATGCATTCCTGCTTGGTGAGTTTACTCAGACAGCAGTCTGAAAATGATATTCATTTTTCCATGTTCTTACATGTGAAAATAATCACAATTTCTCACAGTAGAATCTATTGCTGAGTTACCAGCTACGGCTCATCCTCTCCTACTACCAAATGGCACATTTTCAGCCTGGAACACAAGGATGCTTTCTTTGGACAAATCAACACTGGCTTCATACATGGAAATTCTCCTTCTTAGGGTTACCCAATGCAAGTAAAACACTGGAATTCCATGACACCTGCAAACCATTTCTCCTCCTCTGACTGAATTCTGCTTCCAGTTGAATCTGGCACAGCTAATTCTAGAATGAGAACCAGATAGCCCAGGGCCTACCTGCCAAGTAAATGCTATCTTATCTTCAGTGTTGTTGTTTTCCTTTTAAATAAAAGTGAAATCATGAATAGCATGTTAAGAGCACAGTGAATTTTGTACATGGCTAAAATATGAAAGAGGAAATTATTTCTTGACCTTTTAATACGTGTGGAAAATATTTTGGTGCTGGAATAAACAACTTGTGAATGTACTGTGTTCACACATGGCATGTGAATGAAAGTTGTTTATGAAACTCAGAAAGAAGAGAATCTCCATCCATTGACACAGAGCTGCCAAAATGGATATTAAAACCCAAAATTGTTTAAGTCAAAGAATAAAATTAGCCTTTAACAAATTCTACTCCTAAATCTAAAAATGAAAATCACTAATAATTAGTATACAGATCTTTCCAACTAACCTTATGAATAATTTAGTTGAAGAAAGCCAGGATTTACCTATGTTATTTGCTTATTATTTCTTGCCTATGTCTTGTAATATGAGAAACTACTTTGGCAATAACAACACACAATGTACTAACCATTGTTACTCTCCTAAAATCTTGTTTTGAGATTTTGTACCACTGTTTTTATTTTTTTTTCTTTCTTTAAAATAAAAATAACTGATGTCAATAAAAAAAATACTCTATAAAAAAAAAAAAAAAAGAAAGAAAGCCAGGATTAACAACCATGGAATCTCTAATATGCAATAAATTCAATAACTCGTCAGGAGAGCCCAAGATTGAATTTCTCTTGACAAATGATAGTTGTGACAAAATAAAATTCTAAAAAGGAATAGAATTTTGAAAGTAGATTTCCCATCTATTCAGTCAACAGCATTCCATAACTGAGAATCAACTGGGAAACACACAGCCAGTAAAAGACTATAACTAGTCAATCACCTATTTAGCATGTATTTGCGGGGGGGGGGCGGAGCCTACCATATGTACAACAGTACTCTGGGAACAGGGGTATAAACAAGATAGACTTAGTGTTCTGCTCATGGAGGCTTTCTAATATGGAACTTGCCACGCTATGGCCATGACAGCTTAGAACCATCACCACTGATGTCAAAATGGTAAAGTTCTTGCATCCAATTCTCTCAAGTCCAGACTAGTATCCTCACAAGAGAGCTTTCCGGAAGGTGACTGCATCCTGAGGGCGCCACCCACATCAGCAGATCTAACCCATGCTGTGCTCACAGCTGAATGTGCTGCTAGCAGGTGGGGCCTTGTTGGAGATGTCACTGGAACTGAACTTTAAAGTGTATTCCCGTCCTTGCCTCCCTCCACCCCACTCCTTGTGTGTCCTAGGTTAGTCACCTTTCTTCTGCCATGCCTTTCTGCCTTGGGGACAACAAAAAATCAACAGAATCCTCTGAAATGTGAGCCAACAGAAACTTCTTCTTCAAGTTGTAGATTTCTGGTATTTTGTCCCAGTGGTATTTTGTTGCTGGTGTTTTTTTTGTTTTGTTTTGTTTTGGTTTTGGTTTTGTGTTTTGTGTTTTGTTTGTTTGGTTGTTTTTTTGTTTGTTTGTTTGTTTTTTGTTTTTTGTTTGTTTGTTTGATTTTGTTTTTGGTACTGGGGATTGAACTCAGGACCCTGTGCTTGCCAGGCAAGCACTTATTCTATTGAGCTATCTCCCCGGGTCTCCAGTGATATTTTGCATTGTTTCTGTAAACTGTTTTTGCTTTGTTTTGGTTGCATTTCTACTGTTGCAGTGTTCCTTCTGTTTTCTCTCCTTGTAGATCAAATTATGGATGAAGTGGGGTAGGTTTAATGTTACAAAGCAAGAACATTAACTTTCAGTTAAAGCCTTTAGCACCAAAGTGATGCACACAGACATTACTATCAGCATTGTGATCAACAACATCATCATTAAGGCTTACAATGCCTACTTTGTCGATTCTATTTTATCCATACAATACATGTTAGTATTCCCAAATAGCAGCAGAGGCACAGGCAGAAAACATGCTTCGATTTCTATCTCCAAATACTGAATATCTAATAGATTAGGCATTTTAGAAATTGCAAACACACTGGTAAATGCACATGGGCTGGGACTTTATAAAAATGTAATAATCCTCTGAAAGAAAACAACCTTTGAGCAAACTCTCACATCTGTGGACAGATGGGATGCATTATGCAATACAGGTCATTGCTTCAGCAACCTCTGACCCCTTGGCTGCGGCTGGTGGGCCAAGGTTGAGTGTAAAGGACCTTTGTGAGTTTTCCTTCTCTGTCAGCATTCAGAGAAGTTGTTTTTAATCTTTCTAAGATAAGCTATTAACATGGACAGCCTTTGACCCACACCCACAAAAATGGTACACAAAATACCCCAAATCTTTGACCCAAGACATAAGGTCTCACTGTTTGTATTTGTTTGTTTTTAGAAAACATAATATTTCCATGAATACATTTTGCTTTCTGCCAGAGGTTTTTGTTTCTGAAAAAGTCACTGGATGGTAATGTTTGAGGTGGGTTCCTCAATGTTGCTTTGGGGAGTCATTTCAGAAATGGTCAATCAGCTACACAAACCACAAAACAGAATGAGAGATAGGTTTGGAATTCTTAAAAGACTACATTCACCAAGCTCTGTGAATAATATAAAATTAATATTTAGAAATCTTCATTTGAAAGGGAAGGTAAATATATGTGTGGGTGTATATAAATTTTACTGAATTTTAGAATAACACTAGCATTTCCTCTTTCTACTTACTGACTTGTATTTCATAACAAGGTATCAAAAACTTCGACCAAAAATTTTTGTTTAACTACTGGAATCCTGAGTTTTAGCAGTAATGCCAGTAAAAGTCTAAGTCCTCAAACAAGCTTAGTAAATGTGCCACAAGTAGGTTAAAATTTTTACTAGAACCTGGGGAATTTATCTCACATGATTATCTCTCTTAGAATCTTCTCGCCCATCAATGCCAGCAAACTGCTAACGTGAAGACTATTGTTCTAGAAGAATGTATGTCTACTCACAAGAACCAAGAACAAGTAATGAATCTGGGCGTGGTGGTATATACCTAAAACCACAGCACTCTCAGAAGCTGAGGCAGGAGGATTGCAAGTTTGAGGCCAGCCTTGGCAACTGAGTGACCTACTAAGAACTTGTCTCAAAATAAAAAATAAAAAGGGCTGAAATGTACCTCAGTGTAGAGGTTCTGAAATCAATTCCCATACCACAAAACAAGAGATGTAAATAGAAGTTTACAATTAAATTCATCAGTTTGTGAGATATTTTTCCCAAATCAGCATACACAGAATTAGAACTTTGTGTTTTGAGTCATGGCATATCTTAACACAAAACTTTTCCTCTATATACACTTTTATAGAGAACACTATGAAGCCTGTACATACATTCAGGGGTGACTTGCTGCGCAACAGCAGGAGGCGCTGCTGTCCTTAGAGGAAAAAGAGAGCACCTCTCCCAAACCCAGGTGTCATACATCGCATTCTATGCAAATAGTACCTCCTACTGTTGAACTCCTAGTCTTGAATTTGGATTCAGTGAATTCCAGTAAACACTTCCTCATATTATGCAGGTGCTACCACTCTGAATTTGGGATTTATCATATCCAACTTCACATCTAATCTTTTTTATCTGTTTGTCTGTCCATCCATCTGTCTGTATATATGTCTGTCCATCTATCTATCTATCCACCTATCCATCTATCTACCTACCTATTCATCTATCTATCTATCCATCTATCTATCTATCTATCTATCTATCTATCTATCTATCTATCTATCCATCCATCCATCCATCCATCCATCCATCCATCCATCCATCTATCTATCTATCTATCTATCTATCTACCTAGGTAGATTTCTCCAATTTTAAATATATGGAGAGCTGGGTATGGCGGTGCACACCTATAATCTCAGCACTAGGATGGCTGAGACAGGAGGCTCACTATGAGTCCAAACGCGTAGCAAGACTCTGTATCGAAAATAAAAGTATGAGAAAAATAAAAAATATATAAAGAGTCTCAGTATGTACAAATCCTTCTGCAATTTTTTTATGAACTCAACATTCTGCTTCTAAGATGTATTTCTACTAATGTTTACAACTCTACTTCTTCCATTTTAACTGCTGAATATTTCATTATGTGAAAAACCAATTTATGCCTCTTCCATTTGACAACTTTTTATTTTTAATAAGAAAATTATGAATATTTGATGCATGTTAGCTGCTATTATGTCTTGTTTTGAATTTAAAACATTGGTGTCTATTCTACATTCCCTTTTGTTGTTGTTGTTGTTGTTGTTGTTTGTTTGTTTGTGGTACGAGGAATCAAATGCATGATCTTCTGCTTGCCAAGCAGGTACTTACACTGCTGAGCTGTCTCCCTGGTTCCTCTACATTCATTATTGTGTGCTTTCCATTGATCAGTATCTGAAAAAGCTAAAATCCATATTTACCAGCAAGAGATTCACATATAACCCACGTGTCTGGTCGTGATTTCAGTTTGGTCAATCAAGACAATCGCAAGAGCTTTCATCATGAAGCTAAGATAATCATTGCTATAATTTCTGCTGCTGTGTCATCAAAAAAAGTACCAGCTCTTTCTAATCAATGACAACAAAAGTCCTAATGGTCACCCAGTTTGCAAGGATTGAGAGCCCATACGCAGTGTACTCATTTTGTCATTGTGAATCGCTACACGTCTGCTGCGAGTCTGGAACCAGGGGCAACAGTTTCCTAGTGGCGTAATGGCCTTTGATGGTGGCAGCTTCCTGCGTATAATGGAGATAGCCTCATGACTTCAATCTGTAGGGTAACTTCAGACGTCTGCCAGGTATCCAAGTACAGAAGGGCTGGAGGGTCCTGGAGTTGCTTAGGACGAGAAACTGGAAGCTGCAGAATAAGACAGTGAAGGATGCAGTTTCAGTCCTGTGGGCCAGGAAGCTTTCTGGAAAGTTGCTAGAGTCTGGAAAGTATGAGTCCACATTGAAGGCTTAAGGAACTGGAATCTGCTGTCCATAGGCAATGGCAACAGCAAAAGATGCAACTGTTCAAGCAGAATGGAGCTTTTCACATTCAGGCCCATTTCCTCTCCTCTCCCCCTTTCACACCATGTGGGCTTCAAGACCATTGGATGGTGCTACCTCCCAATAAGGGTAGGCTTCCCCCTACCGCAGTCTGCTGACCTACATGCCAATCACCTCTGGAAATGCCCCACAACATACCCAGAACTGTGCTTTACTAATCTGCTAGGTGTGTGTGTGTGTGTGTGTGTGTGTGTGTGTGTGTGTGTGTGTGTGTTTTAATTCACTCAAGTTAATAATCCCAATGAAATCCCAATCCCATTCTTGGTCTCTGAAGTGGAAGTTAGCATATCAGTTAAGAAAGAGCAGAAACACTATGAATTGACATGGGGAGCTTAGATTGGGTAAGAGACCTTGACAACCCCATTTCTTCCACTCTAGGAAATGTAGCCCCTTCCACCTCCAGCTGATAAAGAAGTAAAGTGATGGTACCAGTAATAATTACCTTACAAGAAGATGCCAGTTCTCCTTATGCTCTACCCTTCCATCTCTTGTTCATGCCAGATATAGACAGATGCCAGAAGACCCCAGGAGTTGTAAGTACAAAGTCTGATTGGGGGAGACACAACAAAATAATCTTACACAACAAAATAATCTTCCAATTTATGATATTGATACCTTTAGGTCCTAAGCAACCATTGAGGTGCAAGCAGTGGATAGGGCAGACAGGGTTCTGGAAGTGATTTAAATTCTACCAGTCAAATGACCTCAACAAGAGTCAGGGAATAGAATGAAGCAGGAAGTGTACTCCTGCTGCTTCCCTGTTCTCTGGGAGCAAGCACAGCCACAGGGCTAGTGTCAGCAAAGTCCCAGTGGTTAGTCACAAGCTTTGTAGGCAAGGAAATCCAGGCAGGTTTCTGTTTTGTTTGTGTGGCGCTGATCTGGATTCAGAAGGGGTCACAGTGGCTTCCTGCGTGGTGGTTTCCTAGTGCTGAACATCACCTGGTCTGACAAGGTACTGATCTTGGCAGCAGAAATGTGATTCTGCAGCCAGCAACTTCCTGATCATACAGGAGGTGGCAGCTCCTCTGTCAGTCCCATCCTATGATTCTCAGGAATCATTCCTGAAAATGCAACCTACAGTTCACAGTCCTTTCAGTCATTCTAAAGCCATTAAATAAAGTCTAACAAAAGGACTAACAAGCTACAGTAGATTCTGTTACTCATAAATGAACCCTAACTGACACAGAATACATGTATTAAAATGTCTGCAGGAGTTTAATAGTTGGGTCATAGGATATATACATTTTGAATTTGACAATATTTCCAAATTGTGCTTCCCCTAATTATTGTGGCGATGTATATTTCCATCAGAAAATTTCACGAAAAATCTTTATATACACAAAATCATGCAGTAATTTTCTTGCTTCTTGCTTCATTTAGTGTAATGTCCACTCACCCAAATTTCTTTATTTGTTCATTTTCTAAGGGATGTTTAAGTTGTCTCCCAATCTGGGGATCTTGCCTCACTGGTTGAATGCTATCCTGTCATACTTTGGGCTCCAGTAAACTCAGCAGCATTTTTCTGGGTTCTGTAGTCTGTCCCAGTGTTTATTTTTCTGTACTTGCTGCAGTACTACATATCTTCATTTCTGTAAGCCAAAAGATAGCAGGTGAGGCAAATGTCTCATCGCTCTTCCTAAATATTGTTTTGGCTATTCTGGGCAGGCAAGAGACTATAGTTGTAAACTATAAGAAATAACGTTAAGCCCAAACAGAAAGATTAGGGAGTACCACATAGCTCAGACTATTTTTTTTTCCAAAATTTTATGGATAAACAGCAATGAGACAGTTTCAAATCAAATCGGAAGTACAGTTTCAACAAATAACACAGTGCATATATTCTTCTTAGCGGTTAATTGCTGTACAAGATGCGGACTTGAGATCCTATTTACAAACACCATTAGAACAAATCATTCTATTCATTAAGAGAATGC
>NW_004524803.1:2568291-2576549 GCF_000260255.1 Octodon degus | reverse complement strand
CTGGCCCCTGTGTCTGCTTGCAGACACTTTAATCTGCTGAGCTATTTGGCCAGCCCCAGAATGCTATTTTCATTCTATTTGTCCTGAGTCTACTAATATCCTTCAGCTCTAAAAAGAAGTGTGCACGTCCAGTTCACCTTGCAATTTGTGCTATTCCCCAATAGCCCTTTTAAAGAGTAAGTCTGTTTCTCACTTAAATTCAAAACAATACATAAAAAGTGAGTTGTTTTATTCTCAGGTATGGCTTTATCATGCTTATTTCACAGAAGAAAAACATGAGATGCAGATTTTAAGCAGCTGAAATTCAGGGCTCCCTTCTAATTAGACAGCAGAACTAAGATTTGAACCCAGGTGGGTAACTCTTTCTTTTTAATCACTATGATTCTACTGCCTCTCAGTGAGCTTAGCATCCAGGGAATGCATAATTACAATGGAGGATGAGTGCTTAAAAAGAAGCCTGAAGGGTCATGAGGATATAAGATGACACCAGCAGGGCTGGCCAGATAGCTCAGTGGATTAAAGTGCCTGCTTAGGCAGAAGCAGAGACCAGGGACTGAGTTTGATCCCCCACATGCCATGCTGACCCCATTCCCGGGGTGTGCTGAGAGGGTGACTGAGACTCTGCTGGTTAATCCCAGCACTTAGGAGGCTGAAAACAGGAGGATTACTGCGAATCCAATCTGTGTAGTGAGACCCTGTAGACCCTGTACTAAATACATTAAAAAAAAAAAAAAAAAAGATGGCATGATGTAACATGGAATGATTGGGTAAACAGTTAGGAAAGGGTACCCTGAAGAAGAAATAAACTGAAATCTGTAAGATGAATAAGATACAATTCTCTGGAAAAAAAAATAAAGAAAACAAAACTTTTTGGCAAAGGGTGGGGATAGAAGGAGGAACTTTCTAGGAAAAACTTCATAAGGGAAAAGTTCAGGAGAGATGGATCTCAGGGTTCAGGTCAGATAGAACACTTGAAATTGGTTGTTTACTGCCAAAGAGTCTTAAGCCAGAGCTAATACAATCTGTAGTTTTCAAAAAATGAGATGAAGATATTAAAGGCATGATGCTAGAATCTCATTAATGAAAGTAAAATATAAGTAATAATTAATTGTCTCCATTAAAGCTATTCTGAGACTTCTGGAAAAACAGTAAGCAATAAGCAGCAACAAGTCAGCCTCTCCAAGACTTGAATCCAGAAAATGGAAAATAATAACTTTGAGGGAAAGAAGGGAGGTGGATCCCTGGGACCCAAGGAAAAGCTCAAAGGAAAATTGAAGCCTATGGAGAAAGTGAAGACACAGACACAGTGAAGAAAAAAGGGGAGAAATTTGCACTTTATCCCAGATCCTTTCTAGTGACATGAGAAAGGAAGATTAAATCTGTGGACAATGAAAGTGAGCACCTCTGGAGGTGTTCAGGGAGAACTATACCAGTAGAATGGAGTAGGGGATGCTGTGAACTATAACAGCTAGTGAGGGACTCGAGTCCAAGTGACTGCTACAACCTCTGAAAGGAGTGTTTGTCCGCTGCTTCTTTAGGTGGTATTGAACATGGGACTCAGAGAAGCCAGGGGTTGGCTTCATCTCAGGGTCCCCAGTGTTAAAGTGCCACAGTGACTGGCTAAAGGACAATCATAGGTGACATCCGTAGTTTGGAAGCTGTGGTAAGTAAGCAGAGACATCCATCATGTTATAAGCAAACTAACCAAGACTGTATCTCCATGACCAGAGGCAAGGTTCAGCCTGATTATCCATGAATTTGAAAACCCCACAACTGGTAACCTGCCTTAATCCCATTGCTGGCCTGCTAAAGATTAACCAGAATGGACCTGGACTCTAACTATCTCCCTTTTCTACCAGTGAGAGAAGTCACAACTTTAATAGACACTGCCACAAAACCACAGAACTCGTAAGATAATCACAGGCTTAAAACCACAGAGAATTTTTTTTTTGTTTTAGTTTTTTTATTTTTTGTGAACATTGTTTTTAGGGATTTTTTGTTGTTTCTTTGGATGGTTTGCTATTGACTGTATTGCTTTCTTCCTATCTTGTCATCTTTAATGTTTTCTTGAGGCTTGTGTAATCTTCCTTTGTCCTTCAATCTTGCTTCTAATTTCTTTTTTTTTTCTTTCATGTCTCAATTTTTTTCTTCTTCTCCCTTTTAAACTGTCTCCCTATAGGATAAAATTACTCTATTGAGTGGGTATTTACTGCATGTAATTTTAAATATTGTCATATAACCCTAAATCTTGTACCTAGGGTAAAAGGTGCCAAATTCCTAGTTATCACAGTTTGTCTAATCTATGTTTGACCCTATTGTTATATTAATTGTACTACTAATGGTGACATAGTTGTTATGATCAATTTTTTTCCTTATATGCCAATAACTAGATTGTCTGGGGTCATAAACAATGTCACAGCCCAGTACCAAAGAACTTGGTGCTAGGCCAAACAGCCTGTAACTTTTCATCTCTAATAAAAAGAAATGGCCAGATTCTGGGACAGATTAACAGGCCAAAATCCACCTATGCCTAGAAGACATCTCTGAAAAGTAGTCATTTCTTGAAAAGGCCTTGACACTAGTAATAAAGCCACCTACTATATGCAATTTGCAAGGCTCAATGCAGAAAACAAAAAATATAAAATGATAAAACAGGGAAGTAAGATGCAACCCAACACCCTCAACTCACCCAAGGCAACTCCAGACAGGAATTGAAATGAGAGAACTCAAAAGCAACCCAACTAAATTTTCTAAAATGGTAGCAGCAGAACTTAAAAAAAAAAAAAAAAAAAAAAAAAGAATAAGTCTCTGACAAAGCCAAAACCGAAATAATTACACAGACAATTAAAGAAAGGATATTCATAATAAAGGAAATAGTGATTTTAGAATACACACAGATAAGAAAAATAGAGGAGCTTAGGAAAGGCATGAAAGCCATGAATACCAATACAGAAAAGAACTGAATTCCAAAAAAACAGATTCAGATAGACCCAGAAATTAAAATTCTTTGGAAAGTACATGCAACAGAGTCAGGCATTGAAGATAGAATGCCAGATCTAGGAGAAACAGTTGGGTTGGTGATCATCAAATGAAAGACTTCTTAAAAACAGTAAAGGACAGAGGGCTGGGGAGATAGCTCATTAGAATAAGGGCCTGAGTTCAACCCCAGGTTCCAGAAAATAAATAAATAAATAAATAAATAAATAACAGTAAAGGAACATAAAATATCCAACAGCTGCTAAACAATGCAAAGACAGCTAATATAAGATGAACTGGAATCAATGAAAATCAGAAGATAACATAAAGGGCATAAAACACCAGTTCATAGAAATAATAGCAGAGAAAATGGGTACAATGGAGTATTACTCTCCCATAATAAAGAAGTATAAACTTGAGACATTTTTGGATGAACAGATGTACCTCAAAACCATAATGTTAAGTGAGATATATCAGACACACAAGTTTAAACACTGCATTGTTTCCCTTTTGTGAGAAGTCCAAGGAGTAAATAAGAAGCAAAATGGAGAACAGATACTGGAAAGTGGGAGGAACATGTTTAAATGGTAAGGGAAACAAGGATAAGAAAAGGGAAAGAGATTTTAAAATTAGAAAAAATGGAAACAAAGTCTTTCTAAATGGGAAGGGGAGGGAAATGTAAAAAAAAAAAAAGATTAGATACAGGTACAAATTCTCTACAATGAATTGATCATTATGTATGACAAATATGTATTTAACAAATAAATAAATAATAAAAGTAAAGCCTTTCAACTAAGGAAAAAAAATTATTCTGAGACTTATAATGCACTGTCAATATTTAAATTTGGTGTAGACCATAATAGCAGAAAAGAAAGAAAGTAGCCTTTGGAAAAATTCAGATCAGACCTTCACCCTGGCCCTCCATGTCTCACTTTCCTCATTGATAAAGTATGAATAATGTCTGTTTATAGCTTACATGAGTACAATGTGTATATAAGCAAGAATTCACTTAAGAAATCTCATTGAACTTGGCCCAATTCTCCAACCTGTGACAAACCACAACTTCCCTGTGACTTCCAGGGACATATATCTTCATGGTTCTATTTCTGTGTTTCTGCATTTATCAGCCTACCTCAGCATAGCATTCTGGAAGGAGGCCCAGACCATTTTCAGTTTCTTACAACAAACATTACATACTTAACAAATGCACATGAGATTTGAGGAAAGGAGTCACAGTGAGATTATATCGAGAGTTGCAGTCTTCGATACCCATTTGGTTCCAATTCCTGCCTTTATTTTTCTCTGTTCTCTCTCTCTCTCTCTTTTTAATATATTTGGTACAGGGTCTCACTATGCAGCTCTAACTCATAATGATCTTTCTGTCTCAGTCTCCCCAGAGCCAGACCTACAAATATGTGCCACCATGCTCAGCTTCAGTGGCCAGCATGGCACCCCCGGGTTCAGTGGCTGGCACTGCATATGGTACCAGTGGTCAAACCCAGGTCCTTGTGCTTGCCTAGGCAGGTGCTTGTTGCTGAGCTATCTCCATGGCCCTCTGGTCTCCATTTTTCTCTGGTTCAAAGATTTTTTTAAAAAATCTACCTTCACTTATTAAGAGTAGTCCTGCCCGCACTAACATTCTCCCATTCTCTCCCTTTTTAATCATCATTGTATTTTCCTAATAAAAATGTTTCCATTCTTAAGAGAAATTATGGTGAATAATATTTTCTTTAAAGGAATACATGAAAAATTCAAAATCACGTAGTTACAAATATTTGCTAGGCATAATACCGGTGTTAGTATTATTGTTATTATTGGTGAAGATGTTTTGTTTTTCTATATGTAGAAAGATTTGGCTTTCTCCTTTTTCTCAGATTTTCTTTAAAGCAGTATTATCCTTGCACCAGCATTTCTCTACTACAAGCCAGTATGCTGTATTAGCTCTATTAGTTAGCTTTGTTGCAGCAAAATTGCACCTCAGATCCTAATGGCTTACAAATAAAGGTTTATTTTTCATGGAAATTTCATGTGGGCTCTAGGCAGCTGCAGATGTGTCAGTGCAGTGGGTAAATAGGCTGTGCTTTCACTTTCATGTGCCTTCACTTTCTAGGACCCAGGCTGAAGAGCCAGCCCTCTGCGGGGTACACCATTCTCATAGTAGATGAAAAGGAGAGCCGGAGTCAAGCAGGCAAGGGCTCTTAAACCTTTGTTCACATATGGTGTATATCATGTCCTCCCAGCCAAAGAAATCCTACCACTAAGCTCTATGTCAATGAGTCAGAGAATTAGAGAGATTGAATGTACTAGTGGATAATGGCCAGATCTATGCAGTGGAACTCTGACTCACATGCTCTGCAGCAACCAGCCCAGGAAACCAGACCACAGCCTCCTCGGCAATCATCCCAGAACAGTTAGGACTTCACCGATGACTGCCAGCTTCCCAGTTTTTTACTCCTATTTCCAACTCAAGCTCAACCAGAGAAAGCAAATAGGTTTTCCAAACCAACCACATAAGATGCCCCACTTTGGTGACCAACCTCCAGTTTCCTCCTGCCAATATCCACCAATCAGAGTAGTCCTGGAGCCTTCCCTGTTTTCCACTATGGACTTTTCTCACTTCTCTCTCTACCTTTGAATCACTGACAAGTGCAAGTCATGGTGGTTGATTCCCTTGCTATATAGCAAACTCCAAATAAATAGTCTCTGGTTTGTACTTGTTTGGGTGGTCTTGGCTCATTTCCACAAAATGAACCCCTCCTATGGCAGCAGGGAAGAATGAGAAGAGTTGAGGAAAATCTCATGGCCTTGGATGAGGATGAATAACCTTCTTTAAGGGAAACGACAGTACTGCAACCTGCAATAGTCCACTCTACGAATCATGAAGAGTTGCTTTCTTCCACACTACATGAAAAATTCCATGTAATGATGAGAACATTCTTAAAGTCCAAGTTTCCTGATAGTCTCTGCTTCAGATCTAGACACAGATTTAAACACAAATTACAGACACAGAAGTATGCACAATGGTGGCCCAGGAGCAAATAAGAGTGACAAACATGCTTCAGGAAGGAAAGGACCCAAAGAGAGCATCAATAGCAATTCTAAGATCCACTGTACATAAATTTTAAGATTTCTTTCTGGGCAGAAGAAGTGCTCCAACATAAAATGTCTAAGACTGGCGAGATAGCTCAGCAGACTAAGCACCTGCTTAGGGACCAGGGTTTGATCCCTGGTAATGCATACCACACCGGCCCCATCCCTGGGTACCCTGAGCCGGCCACCGAGTCTGGGCATGGTGGTGCACACCTGTAATCCCAGCACTGGGGAGGCTGAAAACAGGAAAATCTCTATGAATTCGAACTGCATAACAAGACCCTGTACCAAATACACAAATAATTTTTTTAAAAACCCTTCTACTCCCTATAAGTAATTTTCTACCACATTTTCTTCATGGTTCTTGGCTCTAACCTTCAGGAAGGTATCCCTTTTGTGTTGCCCTTCTTGGCTATATCTAAAGAAGCCACTGGAGAATATGTCCTCCTTTGTGGCTGAGCATCTTTCTAAGCCAGTATCCTACCTACAGAGATGTATGGGCACCATAGTTTTGGTTCTTAAATAGTAACTCATCACCCTTCTTTTCCCCATTATACACATCATTTTGACATTGTTTCACTATATCATAACCTAAAATCACAAATACGTAAAATATATTTTACCTCCACATTATTATACACAGCTTTTATAACAAATACACAAAATTTCAGAGCACAGATTGCCATTTTTCTAGTCTTTAAACTTCGGATCAAAGGTTCTTTTATGATGTAGCATTCCACTTTTGGTACTAATTTCTGTATTAGTGAGCTCTTCTGTAATAATAATAAAAGACCCCCCAGTCTCTGGGGCTTTTAAAATAAAGGCTCATGTAGCACTCATGTTACTTGTAGGGTACAGGTAGGCTATACCTCCATTCCACATGTCTTCTCCTTCTTAAACCAAAGCCAAAGAAGCAGTCCCTGTCTGCTGCATGCAGGAATCATGGTGGATGAGAAAAGAATGCCATGACAACTTAATTTCTTTTATCACATCTGTCAAAGGTGACTTGCCAAAGAGGGGGGCATCGCTAAGCATGAAGGAACACAACAAGAAAGAACATTCCGCTATGAGTTGGAGCTACCAAGAAGAGGGGAGGTGAACAGTTGTATAAATAAGCACATTGATCAATATGGGAAAGAACAGAATTATTTAAGGAATACATTTTTTCTCTTAATATTGAAGAAGCAAGATAATAAATAAATGAATTTTCCAACTCTTTTGTTTATAATTGCAGCTGCCAGGAAACTAGTCTTGTCATCTCTTGGGAACAGTGATGATGGCTGCTTTCTCCAGCTGGTCACAGCTATAATTTATACTGCCTTGCAATTGCTCCTGTTAAAACTTTAAGAAGGAGGAGGAGGCGGAAGGAGCAAAGAAACTGTGATTCGCTTTTGCTTTCAATTGCTTCGTGTTCACTCCCTCTCTAGTCATTTATAAATTTGTCATAGACCATGTGCGATAAAAGGAAAAAATGTTTCCCCATCAACTCTGTTTGCTTTGCATTCCTGAAGCCAGCGAGACTAGGGAACACTGGGTGTCAGGAGAAGGGTAGGATCCCACCTGTTCTTGCCTCCTGCCACTCCCCTGTCACCCATTCCTAGAATATTAGCTACGCTAGTTCCTAAAATATTGTGATTACCAATGTACCCTAAGAATAAAAGTTCTCAAGTCATAAGAGCAATCTGTCCTACAGAACAGTACCTGAATGGTACTGGACCCAAGTGTTATGGTGCACCTCTATAGTCCCAAGTACTGGAGGGAGGTGGGGGGCTGAGGCAGGAGAGCTGTGAGTTTGAGACTAACCTGTGTCACAGAGAGAACCCATCAACAAAACAAGGGAGGGAGAGAGGGAGGGAAAGAGGGAAGGAGAGAGAGACAGAGACAGAGACAGAGACAGAGACAGACAGACAGACAGACAGACAGACAGACACAGAGAGACAGAGAGACACACAGAAAGACAGAGACAGAGAGACTCAGAGAGACTGAGAGAGACACCCACAGAAACAGAGACAGAGACATAGAGACAAAGAGACAAAAACACTGACAGAGACAGACAGAAAGACAGAGACACAGAGTGAGATAGAGACACACAGAGTGGGACAGAAAGACAGAGACACAGAGAGAGACAGAGACACAGAGACACAGACAGAGAGAGATAGAGAGACAGAGAGACAGAGAGGGACAGAGAGAGG
>NW_004524803.1:2561139-2568191 GCF_000260255.1 Octodon degus | reverse complement strand
GAGAGAGAGAGAGAGAGAGAGAGAGAGAGAGAGAGAGAGAGAGAATCTTTACTGGATGTAAATATATCCCTTTACCCCTAGCAAATATAGCCAGAGTTTTGGATTGACCAGTGCAGACTGGCTTTGACTGTAGATCCCACCCATTCATCCCTTGAGCCACATATAGTATCTTAGTCCAGTGTTCAAAAATTATAAATGACAGCCTTGCATTTGACATTAAGCATGACATGTAAAACTCTCATATAAAACTTGTCCACGTGTATATTTTTCCCCAATAAATTTCATTCTTGGCTTCAGCAGACCAGCATTGAGTGGTTCAATTAAACTCCAGACTGATGTGAACTAGTCACTCTCATGCATCCTCTATTGAGAAAGGAGACTTAGGTAATGGAGGGTCCATGCACAATACGACCTTTCTCCTCATGTAGGACCTGTCAGCTTGAGAGCCCTCCCACGAGTTATGCACCTCCTTCATGCACAAGCCAGTTGGTAGGCCGGGACGCAGGAGTGCGTTGCTCCTCCTTTGCTGCCATTGCACATCCATCCTTCCTGACTCAACCCTCCATTCAGAGGTTCACCTTCAGATCTTGACCTTCTCTGGCCAATTGCCAGTGTACTTGAGAACGTTTGCGTGAATTCCTCCAGACACCTGCTGTCCACTACCACTCATGGGCGGCTTCTGTGGTAAACGGTTCTCGTTAGGGTTCTGCCACATGGTGCCATAAAGAAGCCATTCCTCGTCCCTGTGCTTCACATAGCAGTATACCCAGCAGTGCACAAGTACAGATTAATATCTTGCAATACTCACAAATAGAGTTTTAACCAAAAGTGGCCAACAACTTAAAACTGTTTGCTTTTGGGAGAAGCCAATGTCAAAAGCACTGTGTCAGCTTGAGGTGCACTGTGGGTTTTGGTTTTTCACGAGTGCAGTTTCATTCTTAGTGTACAAAAGCATGGGTGATGGCTTTTTCTTCTCTTTCCTTTGGCCTTGTTGGAGATCAAATGCAGGGCCTTGCACATGTGAGACAAATGTCCTACCAGTGAGCTTTACTTTACACTCAGCCCCAACTTGTTTTCTTAAATATACCTGGTAACAGTAGACACATCCACAAAAGGTAGAACTACTCACCAGAAGCCCCCAAATCTCACAAAAATAGGAAAAACTTCTGGAACGCTTACTCAGACCTACAATTTATCAATAAAATTTGAGAATTGATCTTTAAAGGATAACTTTTTAAAAATATGCATCTTAAAAATCCATATACTCACTAGCAGAGAATCAGTGTAATTGATTGTTGCAATTTAACTAAACTCAGTTTATATAGTATTAATAAAATAGTTTATAAATTTCCAGTAGATTACAATCCTCCTTTGCAGTTTTATTTAGCATAAAGACAGAAGAAGGATGTTTTCAGCTCTAGGTAATGGAGAACTCAAATAACTTGTAAGGATAAATTAAATTATTGCACATGAGAAAAAAAAACGCTTATTCCATTTTGGGGGCCTGGCCCTAGCTCAGTCCTTTAAGTGGCTGCTTCCACAAAGCTGTCAGCCTCAGGTTCCTGGAGTTCGAACCTCACAACTCTCCCACTGGCCAAAAGTGCCCTGAAGGCATTCGAGGAAGAAAAAAAAAAAAAAAACGCTTATTCCAAATTATTGCACATGACAAAAAGTCTAGAAGTAAGTAGGGTTACAGGGTTTGTTAAGTCAGAAGCTAATGATATTGTCAATCCCATCCACCTCTCCACTGTGGTTGACTTCAGTCCCAAGCTGGTTGCAAATGACAGACTTTCTCATAGGAACAGAGAAAACACATGCTAGAAGTCCCTTGAAATCTTCCACATTTCATTCCTAAGCCATCTCTTGCAAAAGAAAGAATTCCCCCCAAAAAATCCAGCCCACTTTTAGAACAGACATTAGTTGTCCCTAGGCACATGTTATGGTTTATATCCCCAAAGCCTCATGTAGTCACAGGGACAGGCTTCTAGGCTTTGTGATTAATTCATGATCCAGTGCTGGGATTATGGGTGTGAGTGCTGCTCTGCCCATGGGTGTGAACGCTACACCTGGCCAGGGGCACATAGCCTGAGTGCAATGTAAGGGAGACAGACTTGCTCTCTGCTGCCATTATTGCCATTGCTCTTACCCTTTTGCTCTTGCTGTTTTGCTGTTTTCCATCCCTCATGAACTGCTGTCCTCTGCCGTGTGCCAATCTGCCTTGTAACCAGCCAAGTACGGACTGAAACCTTCACAAACTGTGAGCTAAATAAACCTTCCCTTCCTTAACTCTGGATGTTGAGCATTTTGTCCCAGCATCAAGAGAAGAGTAAATGAGACAGCACATAACTCCACAATTATGGGTTACACTGTTACAAAATTGGGTTTCTGATAGTAAAAAAGGAAGTGAATTCTAAATAAGGAACCATTATGTTTCTCACATATCTAAATCCACAAGTAGTTTAATATATATCAATATATGTATCACTCAAATTACTAATATTCTGACTACTCAAAAAAAACCTTGACTTTCTCAAGAAATTATCCAGGTCCTTCATAATGACAGTTATAGTAAAAAGCAAACTTTGTACATTCTCAGGGATGAGTTTATCAAGTACATGCAACCTTGTCACAAATCTCTCACTAGTTTTAGAGTATTAGTGTGGCTGTTTTTAATTGTTGAATATTCATTACTGAGAATGCTAAGTGGGAACGGTCAGTATGAAAACTATTGAGTGACTAAAACATGTAGATTTTCTTGAAAAGGGGCAATATTTCCTGTATAATGTCATTTCTTATTTATTTTGTGTTTTTGTTTGTTTGCAACATAGTCTTGCTCTGTATTTCAGGCTGGTCTTGAACTCACTATGCAACCAGTATTGGCCTCAGCGATGGCCATGCCTCAGTCTCCTGCCCGGTGGGATTACAGGCATCCACCACCTCACCTGGCAGTGTTATTTCTATCTGATGTAGCTACTGCTCAAACACATGCACATTTGAATCCTATCAGTAGCCTATGTGTTATCCAGGTAATATAACAAATTGCTACTGAAAGTGTATAGTTCTTCGACGGCCACTGTCAGCATCTTCAGGGAGCTTGATTCCTAGGAGAGTCAACTGCACCTTAAAGTTCAAGCAAACACTCCTATGACATATGTAGTCACTCCTTTGGTTCCTGGTACCCAAGGAACACACACATACACATAGGGAGAGATCTAGGAAATGCACCCCTGCTGTGTAACCCACAACACTTTAGCTTGTAACTTGAGGAACCAAGCTTATATCATGGATGCAGACAACAAAAGCTCTGTTTATCCTTATCTCTGTTCCATTAAGGCAAATAGCAAGATTGTTTTTAAACTCATTGGCTTAGACATGAAAGATATCAGACTAATGTCTGATCTCCTCTGATAACATTAAAGAGTCTGGCTATTTGGGTACGAGTTTGGTAGGACACAGTGGAAAAAGTAAAGCTCAGATTTTTCGCTAGAATCATTTAGATAAATATTGGCACTATTTCTACCAAATCTGGACTTGGGGCAACATGGAGGCCCACACATGGTTTTTTTTTTTTAATAAATACTTCATGTTAATATTTTGAAGTGATAATAAGGCTACAGTTACAGACTGAAATCTGTCCCCATGGTTTGATCATTTTAGACAAGTACAGTATGTACAAAGCTTATCTGCCCCACATTTAGCACACACCCCTACTTGGCATTTCTCTCATTTCCTCGAAAAGCCTTTTTCTAGACAAACTTCAGATCAGAAGCCAAAGAAAATTCAGCTCAATTTGCCCTACTCCCCATGGAGCTCCCAATGACTGAAGGCTTTCATTCCCTTCTCTCCTCCATTAATTCTGGTGTGTATTACTCACCATCTGTGTTTCCCTCGGTTTCACAATGAAAAATTGCCAGATTAGTCTAGACTAAGTAAGTGGGCTGCTGCTTCATCTTTATGACCGGTTGTTTTACTTGTTTTGTTTGTTATTATAGTTGTTTTATTTTACTGCACACCCTTGAAGAAAACTACAAGCATAGTTTATAAATGAGTGGTAAAATTTATAAATGTAAGACAGAGGCCAGCAAGGTAGCTCAGTAGACTAACTGCCTGCCTCAGCAAACACAGGGACCAGGGTTCGATCTCCTGCACCACATGCTGCACTGGCCCCGCTCCCAAGTCGGCCACCAAGACTGGGCATGGTGGCACATGCGTGTAAATCCCAGCACTGAGGAGGCTAAAAACAGAATGATCACCATGAGTCTGAGCTTTGTAGTGAGACCCAGTACCAAATACATACAAATAAATAAATAAATAAGACATACCAATATATACTTCCCAACACCTTAGCTCTTGATTTGCCTTAATCTGCTCTTCATCACCCTGCTCTCCCATGCTCATTTCTATGCTCACTGTTTTTCCTCAGGACAGATGGTCAATACTCCCTGTTTTACAGAGAAATGTAAAGTTCCCAGATGAGAATTATTTTGTTCCCTGACCTCCAACTGCAATTTCTGAGATCTCCAGCTTTATCCTTCTTTCCCCAGTCTAAACAGGGTTCTACCTCTCCTCTAGTTCCATATTCATCTTTTCCCTCTACTCTTGCTGCATCTAGAGTGGTTTGAACAACAGTACTGAAAACAGATATATTCACATCCTAATATCTGAAATCTGAGAATGTTACTTTATTTGGAAAAAAAAAAGACCTTGACAGATATAATTAAGTGTAGAATCTTGAGACAGAGAGAGCATCCTGGATTGTCCAAGTGGGGCCTAAGTTCAATAATAAGTGTCCAGGGCCTGGAGAGGTAGCTCAGCAGACTAAAGTGCCTGCTTAGACAAGTGCAGGGACTGCAGTTAGATCCTTTGCACCACATGCCCTGCCAGCCCCACCCCCAGGGCCGGCTGAGCAGGCCAGAGTCCAGGCTTAGTGGCACACATCTGTAATACCAGCGCTGGGGAGGCTGAAATCAGGAAGATCATCACAAGTCCAAGCTGCACAGTGAGACCCTACAACAACCAAGTACATTAACATAATAATATTAATAATGTGTTCATATACAGTAAAGATAGAGGAAGATATGAAACATATAGAAGTGGAGAGGACATAAGTGCACAGAGGAAACAGTAGTGAAAAGAGTGCAGCAAAGATGAAAATGATCATGTGCTCTAAGTCTGGGTGTATCAGAACCACCCAAAGCTAGTAGAGGCAAGGAAGGAGTCTCCCCTGTTGCACAGTTTCAAGGAGTCTGTCCCTGCAGATGCCTTGGCTTCAGACCACTGGCCTCCAAACATGTGAAAAAAAATTGTTTTAAATCACCATGTGTTTGATAACTGTAGTGCTAGGCACAGAAAACTAATCTCTTCCTTGCCAAAGCAAGATCTTTCTCTGTCAATTAGTTCATTGTCTTATACATTTTATTCTCCCTTAAACATACCTCCTTGCAATTTTCTTCCATCATAAAAAATTTGTGTACTCAAAGCAGTTTTAAAACATTAATTTGTTTGTTTAGTGAAATTCTGCATCATTTGTAATTTTATTACTATTTTATATTCTCCTTAAAAAAGAAAAATCATTTGATATCATCAATAAACTCATGCTAATTTACACTCACATTTATTCACTTTTTCACAAATTATAACTAAGACACTGGACATTTTACTGATGTCATAGTAGTCTGGTACCTGGATTTTAGAGACCAGTTTCACAAAAGGCCAGCTATCATCATGCCGTACTAAAACTCTTCCCCATAGGCCAAAGCTCCCTCTGTTCAGTGGCACCAGAGATGACGCCATAGATTGTCTTCTGCCTTTCTCTTAGATTCACTATCCTGGAGACAAAGTCTTGAAGCAACTTGACTCTTCCCTTCACTTATTTTGTCACTGATTTTTCTCTTTTTTTTTTTTTTAGAAGTTGTGGGAGCAAGGGAGAAATAATCTACACAGATGGGTCTTCTGCTATTGCACACTTATGAAAATGTGAACATGGCTTAAGAATCAATGAACAGGGCCGGCCAAATAGCTTAGCAGATTAAAGCACCTGCTTAGGCAGACTGCAGTGGTCAGGATTCAATTCCCGGGGTGCCGTGCCAGCCCCACCCCCAGGGCTCACTGAGACTGCAACTGAGACTAGGCATGGTGGTACTGTAATCTCAGGCTTTTTGGGAGGCTGCACACAGGCAGATCACTATGAGTCCAATGAACATAGGAGACCCTGTAGACCCTGTAGACCCTTACTAAAAAATACAAAAAAAAAAAAAAAATCAAAGAGCACATTCTTTCAACACTGCACATGAATGGATGCAGGTTTATATCCTTTAAAGTGCTGAACCCATGCTGGCTGGACATATTAAGTACTGACTTTATTAACGACATATTTATTTAGCATTTAGAATAATTTGTTAAATTATTTGTATTTATAAAACTCATACTTGCAAAATGTTAATTTTTTAAACATTTTACTTTTTTGCAATTTCCTCAATGTTCATAAATTTCAACCTCCCTTTCCTCCAGTTTCATAGAACTGTTTTGCAAGTTTCTATGTACAACTGTTCAAGTGTACAAATAAAATGATGCTTTTTCAAAAAAAATCTTTTCATTTAATTTTTAAGCTCTATACCACTTTCTTTTTTCTTTCCAGGTACATAATTTAAAAACTCACCTATGTGCTCTCTTTCCTTCATTACTTCCTTGTACATTTCGTGCTGCTGCACTCAAATTTCTCTATCTACTACTGGTGATAGTCATGGTGTGTCAACTTGACCAGATCAATAGACATCTAGCAGATCAGTAGAGTGCACTTCTAGGTGTTTCTGTGGGATGTTTCCAGAGATGATTGGCTTGTGGGCCAGCAAATCATGAAGTAAAATTCCACCATGATTGTGAGCAGCACCATAGAGCGGGTTTGAAGCATGAGTTAAAAAAAAAAAAAAAAATAACAGAAAGAAAGATAAAGCTTGCTGCATTTTTTGGGAAACTCTAGTTATCTTGAATGGTTATGTATTTTTCTGCTGCCATTGCCTGTGGACATTAGACTCAAGTTTCTTCAGCCTTCC
>NW_004524803.1:2559212-2560388 GCF_000260255.1 Octodon degus | reverse complement strand
CAGGCTGACGAGATAGCACAGCAGTTCAAAGCACCTGCTTAGGCAAGCTTAGGCAGCCTCAGGGAACCGAGGTTCGATCCATGGCACCACATGCCATACAAGCCCCACCCTCAGGGTGGGCTGAGCCAGCACCTCCCAAAAAATTTTTTTTGAGTATTACCTCTTGCTTTCAAGAAACCTTGGTCTAGAGATGTATTTCAGTGTCACAAGCTCCTGCCTGGCAAGCGTGAGGTCTTGAGTTTGATTCCCAGTACCACACACACACACACACACACACACACACACACACACACACAACCTATTCAAAACACCTTAAGTTTTTTCTTGTCTATTTTTTTTTACAATTTATTTTAATGAGTGTATAATAATAAATGATAAGACATTAGAAATGGTACACATTTAGAAGAGATGAGAGGTATTTAAGCATGGTTTTTGAATTACACATTGTTGTCCTCAATGTCACTGCTTAGGTCTCAAATATTAGCATATAGAGTTAGTCAAGGAGAAAATTCTACATATAAACTGCTATTCTAAAAAAAACTGATGGAAATTATTAGTACAATCATCTCAGTCATCCTGTATACATACTTGCATGTTTCTCCCTTCCTTTTTTCCCATCTTTTCTCATTTCTCTCATCTTTGTTGTTTAATCCTTAAGTTCAGGGAATAACTGGTTTTCTGCTTTCCACCCTGCTTTCCACAGTGGTTGTGCCAGTCTACATTCCCATAAACAGTGGAGAATGGTTCTTTTTTCCCCACAGCCTCTCCAGCATTTGTTATAAGTTGATTTCTTTATGGTAACCATTCTTTCTGGGGTGAGATGGCATCTCAATGTTGTTTTAATTTCCATCTCTGGAATGGCCAGTGATGTAAAACATTCTTTCATGTATTTATTGCCACTTGTATTTCTTCTTCTGAGAAGTGTGTATTCATCTCAGATGTCAATTTTTTTTTGATTGGGTCTTTAAATTTTGGGAGCTTAACTTTTTTTAGTTCTTTATATGCTGTAGATAGAAGACCTTTGTCTGAGTGATTATTGCTTAAGATTTTTTCCCAATTTGTGGGGTGTCTTCTCAGTCTGTTGATTTCTTTTGACATGCAGAAACTTCTGAATAAAATGAGATTCCAGTTGCTGATTCTTTGCAGTATTTCCCACACTCTTTGGGTTTTGCTCAT
>NW_004524803.1:2538594-2540759 GCF_000260255.1 Octodon degus | reverse complement strand
CCATCCTTGCATCTCTGGAATGAATCTTCCCTGGTCATGGTGTACAATCTTCTTGATGATTTGCTGTATTTATTTGTTATTATTTTACTAAGGACTTTTGCATTTATGTTCCTGGGGTAGATTGGCCTATAATTCTCTTTTTTCATTGAATCTTTCTCTGGTTTCAGTATCAGTATAATACTTGCCTCCAGAAATGATTTTGGGAGGATTGCTTCCTTTTCGGTTTCATTGAAGAGTGTGAGGAGTATTGAGAATTAAATCTTCTCTAAGTTTCTTGCAAAATTCAGCTGTGAATCCATCAGGACCTTGGATTTTCTTTGTCTGTAAACTCTTTATTACATTTTCAATTTCTTTGGTTAATATGGGTTATTCAGAGTTTCTATATCTTCTTGGTTCAATTTTGGTACTTTTTACTTATCTAAGAATCTGTCCATTTCTCTTTCAATTATATGAGAGTAATGCTTTTCAAAATAGTTATTGATGATTTTCTCAATTTCCACAGGACCTGTAGTAATCTCACTGTTTTCATTCCTTATTGCTTAAATTTGAGTTTTTTCTTTGCTCTTTTTGAGGAGGTTGGCTAGGGGATTATCAATTTTATTTAATCTTTCAAAGAACCAGCTTTTTGATTCAGTGATTCTTTGTATTCTTTTCTTGGTCTGAATTGTTTTAATTTCTGCTCTAATCTTTATACTTTCCTCCTATCTTCTGGACTTATTTTGCTCTTCTCTTTCTAGAAGTTTGAGGTGCTGTATTAGGGTATTTATTTGTTCTCATTCTGTTTTCCTAGTGTGTGTGTTCACCACTATAAATTTCCCTCTAACTGCTTTCATTTCATCCCACAAATTCCTGAAAGCTGTACTTGAATTTTCAATGGATTGCAGTTACTGCTTAATTTACTGTTTAATTTCATCTGTAACCCACTGGTTGATGAAGAGGGTGTAATTTAATTTCTATATGTTTATGGCTTTTTGTGGTTTCTTTTGTTGTTAATTTCCATTTCATTGCATTGTGTTCAGATTTTATGCATGAGATAATTTCTATTTTCTTGCATATACTTAAGCATGACCTACAGATTAGTATGTGGTCTAGTTTATTTTATTTTATTTTTATGTATTTAGTCCAGGGTTTACAGGGTCTCACTACATAGATCAGACTTGCAGTGTTTTTTCCTGTTTTCAGCCTAACAAGCAGTGGGATTACAGGTGTGTGCCACTGTGCCCAGTCTCAATCGCCATCTCAGTGCACCCCGGGGGAGGGACTAGTACAGAATCAAACTCTGGCCACTGTGCTTTGCCTAAGCATGGGTTTTAGTCCGCTGAGCTATTTGGTCAGCCTTGTGGTCTATTTTAGAATGTGATGGTTTAGATAATAAAATATCCCCTAAAAATCTCATGCATTCATACATGGGTTTCTGAAGGTGATTGGATCAAGGGGTACTATAATTCACTGATGAGTTCATAACTGAATGTGCTATTAGGGGATGAAGCCTGCTTGTAGGTGAGACACTGGAGGATAGTCTAGAAGTCTCTCTCTCTCTCTCTCTCTCTCTCTCTCTCTCTCTCTCTCTCTCTCTCCCCCTTTCCCTTCCCTCCCTCCCTCTGCACTCTGTCCTTCTTCCTTCCCTCTATTTTGTCTTCCCTCCATTGCTCCCTCTCTCCTTCCCTTTCTCCCTCTTTTCTTCCTGATTAACACAAGTGAACAGCTCTCCTCCATCATGCTATTTCTTCCATAACACCACCTGACTATGGACTGTAACCTCTGAATCCCTGAGCCAAAATGCACCTCTCCCCTTTAATTTTTGAGTGTTCAGTGTATGGCCCAGGGACATAAAAATAACCAATACAATGCAATATGGAAATGCTGTTGCAAATCTCACCTATGTTCTCAGAATTGTTATAACGAGCTCTTCAGCTTTTATCTTATTTGGCCTTGCTGTGTTTGATAATACTGCCAACTCCCCTCTTGAAATGTTTCCTTCTCTTAAATTCTAATGCATAGATGTCTCCTAATTCTCTTTCTTGCTTCTAATCTTTCATTTTTAAACTCCTCTTTTATTCTTATTTCCCTACTCCTATAAACATTGCTAATCCCCAAGTTTCCTTGTATTTATGACTGTCTTCTCTTTCATTTATGACTTCTGGATAGCTTCATTATTTTTTTTA
>NW_004524803.1:2515464-2536999 GCF_000260255.1 Octodon degus | reverse complement strand
CTGGGCAACTTGATGACTGCCTACACAGAAAAAGAGAAAGGAAAATGTTCAAGGTGTTGCATTAAAAGTTTGGCATTAAGTTAGTAGAGGTTAAAATATTTGGAGAGAGTAAAAGCCTGAGGACTTCAACTAGTGGGTGGCCAAAAGCACAGGTAGAAATGTTACATACCTGGGATATTTCAGTGAGCAGAGCAGTCAGTTTTCTGTCTCAAAAGGCTGAGCAGAAATCTATCTGCCACATGTGAATCAGAGGTCTGACTCACACCAATCATCCCCTAGCTTCCTGCTGCCCAGAGTGGAGATGCTCATTGGTTGCTTGTGTTGAACCCTTGATCAATTAAAAAAAAAATCATAATGATCTGTCTCAAATATCCTGTATGTAAATTAAGGGCACTATTTGCCACACACCAAGTCAAAAACTTGGGAATCATTTTATATCCTCCCTTTCCTTTGATCTTCTCTCATAAGCTATTCCATCAAATTAACAACAAAGTCTCAAATTCTCTGTACTATTTCCTGGTTTAAGTCCCTTTGACATTGTCCATTTGTATGGTTCAGGTTATTGTCACTTTGCATCTGGACTCTTGCCATAGTTACCTTGCCATATATATCTAAGCCTGGATCCTTGCCATAGTTCAAGTTTTGCTTTATTCAAATTATTATCCACTCTAATGCTGAGCTGATCACATCAGTTCTTTATTTAGAACTTTTTTGGGGTCCCAGACTGTCTGTATAAATCCCAGTACAGTCTAGTCTCTCTCTGTATCTCTTTCTCTCTCTATCATTGTACCCATAAGTACCAGACATACTGAAACATGTCCAAAACCCTAAGTCTTTCACACTTTTGTACTTTTTCTTACACTGCTTTATCTTTCAAGAATGTCTTTCCTCCTCCTCCTCCTCCTCCTCCTCCTCCTCTTCTTCCTCCTCCTCCTCCTTTTCCTCCTCCTCCTCCTTCTCCTCATAGTAAGCATCTCAGCTTTCAGGGTATTTGTCATAGATGTGGTCTCCTCTGTGGAATTTTCTTGATATACTTTGGCCTGTGCATTGGGGCCCTGATCAAATTCTGTACACAATTATGAAAGCACTGATATACTTTTTACAGGTATAAATGTCCGAGGGTCCTCTCTATATTAAATTTTTAAGTAGTGCCAAAAATGGTATGCCTCCTTTATGTATAGCACCCGCCATGGTGTTGGCCAGACTAAATGCTGGATAAACACCTGCTGGAATGTGAAGAATGAGTGGCAAAACAATATTCGCCCCACTTTCCCCTTCAAAGTCATGTAGGCATACTAGAATGGAACATGAATTTGACACTATTTTTATATATAATAAGTAATTTTAAACATCATAGTGAAAATTTTGCACTATATTTAAGGTAAAACATTTTAAGAAAGTTTGAACATGATTTGGCCTACCTAGGGCTAAGCCACACACTTCTCTAAGGCAGACACATTTAGTATTCATGGTTTTTTTTGTTATCACTAAGGGCATTTTAGTATAAAGTTTTATAGATAATGTTAGAATATTGTATTTATTGTAAAGAATAATAGGAAATTTATGATATGGACATTAGGCAGGAAGAAAGGAGTCTGCATAAGTGGTGTATACAGCTGCCACATTCTGAATACTCTAACTCTAATTCTAGCCCTAAGATGTAGCCCCCCAGATTCCATCTCATATCCAGTTGTAATCTCATATCCAATGTAATAGTGTTAAGATGTGGGGCTTTGAGAAAGTGATTAAGTCTAGGGCCTCCACCCTCAAGAATGGAACTAGTACCTGTATAAAAGAGGCTCAAGCAAGCACTCTTCTCCCCTTCTGCCATATGAGTCCACATCCACACACACACACACACACACACACACACACACACACACACAGTGTGCCATCATTGACAGAGTGAGACCTCACAAAACATCAAATCTTCTGCTGCTGTTTCTTGAACTTTTTTCAGCCTCCAGAACTGTAATAAATTTCTATTGATTACTTATTACCTAGCCTGAGGTATTTATTTAACTTAGCATGGCTGGACTAAGACTTAATCACTTAATGCAACAATGCAAGAAAGTCTGGATTTACACTCAAAATGAATCCAAGATAATTCTTTCCAAGGAGTGGAAAAGATTCACCATTAATTTCTCTTTAACACTAGTATCTCGGCCAGAGAGCTCAGCAGATTAAAGCATCGGCTTAGGCAGATGCAAAGAACGGGGTTCAATCCCCAGAGAGTTGTGCAGCCTCGCCCCGAGGGCACACTGAGATGGCAATTGAGACTGGGCATGGTGGCACCCACCTGCATTTCCAGTACTTGGGAGACTGAAAACAGGAAGATCGCTATGAGTCTGATCTGTGTAGTGAGACCCTATAGACCCTGTACTTAAAAAAAAGAAAAAAGAAAAAAAAAACCAGCTTAAACTGCTTAAAACACAATTCAAATTATAAATACATGATTCCAATTCATAAATATGAAAAGTTTTGCACTCTGAAATTTCAGATCAAGTTTAAAATCAGTGGTAACAATTAGAGGCAAGACTTAAGTTCGTACTCTGGATTCCAGCTTTGGTTTGGACTCTTCCTTATGATTCATAGATAATTATCATGTAAACTGGTAAAGAAGTTGAACCATGATGTTTCTATAGATCCTGAGTTGAAATACAGATTAAGTAAATTTTAGAAAGAGTTGAAAACTTATAGCACAGAATATTTTTAAGCAAAGAACATCATGTTTCATCTACTGAAGATTTGTTTTAAGTTCTCAGTAAAGGAGTTATCAAGACAAATTTATCTACAGTACAGTAATTATAGATTATTGTACCTATTCTACTTCCTGCCACTTAGAATTCATTTAGATATAAATTTATGTGCATGTATTGTATGTATCAGTAATGACACATATCGAGCAAATAACTTTGCTAGTGTTTGACAGTTCTTGAACCACCAGTTAATAACTAAGTGGCTACAGAACTAGGAAATAAAAGCAATCCAAAAACCAAGTGTGGAAGCAGCTGAAAAATATTATAAGTTTTCAAAAGTCTATCTCGGGTCAACGCAAGAGGAAAATCTGAGAAATTTCTTAAAAATAAAAGGAAACAGAGCATTGCAACTTCAGGGCTCAACTTGTGCCTAATCTCTTTGTGTGGGATTTTTTCATTCCAACATGTACCTCCCAGGACAAGCATAACAGCAATTCCTAAATCATGTACTTCTTCTGGAATAGTGTGTAATAAACATATGCTTCCTTAAGGAGCTACGTGGGTCAGGGCAAAACATATTAAGTATCTCCTATTCTCCAAATCCAAAATGTTTATCCAGATGATGATCTAATGAAAGCAAACACTAATGGCCACCTTGCTAGAGAAAAGAGAGCATGCAGATGTAACGAAAGAGCAAGTGGTTTTGGGAATAGGAAAGGGGTGAGGGAATTCTCATGACTGCTTGAACACTGCTTAAATTTTATGTGCAGGTCATTTTCTTTAGCACTAACTTGGAGGCACCCCTTCCTATGCACGTTGCCACTCCTCACTAAGGTCAAGTACCTGCTTCTCACAGATTCAACATATGAGCATACCCAATGGTCATGCCCCATCATAGCAACATCAGAAACTATTTTCGTGTATATACGGTATCCTGAAGACATTTCAAATTTCTGTTACTCTTGCATTCTATGTCCCTAGGAAATCAAATTTACTGTAACTGAACAGATACTTATAGACAATGGTATCTTTGAAAAAATATACAAATATATAGAATATCAAACTTTTGTAGATTGCCTTAGTCTCTTTTTTTTTTATCTTGGCTAAGTAATTTCTGAACCAAAAAGAAAGGAAACATTACTATGCCATACTCTAGACAAAAAAGAAAGATAGGACCTCCACTCCCAGCCAGTTGTCCACAGCGATTGTGAAGTCTTCTGAACATACTTTCCAATGGAGTACACAATTGAAGCTGTAAGGAAGCTACAAGTGCTAAAGAAAACAGTAAAAGGACCTGTTACTTTATGTATAAAAAGGAGGTATTTCTCTGGGACCACCACTATATCAACTATGTTTTACTGAAATTAAATCATTTCACTCCTCACACCTGGGAGCAAAATCATGTTTGAGTCATGTGTGCAAAAAGTGTTCACATATATCCATCTCAGTTCCCAGGCAAATAGCTCCAGTAAAGCTTGATGGGTTTTAGCATAGAACTGAATTTAGGACTCACTGGAAGGTGGAAGTATATAAAAATGCTTGTGTTTTAATCACACACACACACACACACACACACACACACACACACACACACAGAGAGTTTAAAAAGATATTTGGCAAGGCACTTTGTTTTTAACATTTGTGAAATGCAGCCTAACAGTGTTCTTACTGTAGCACTGCCTGAAAGTGAACACTTTCCTGTACTTTTCCTCTGACAAATTTATTTTCCCTATATGCTTTTATTGGCTAGAAGCTCTGGCATAACTTGACTGACAATGAGCCAGAAGATTTTAGTTGGGAGAAAATGCATGGTTCTACACCCTTGATGGGTCAGAACAAAGTGAATGACATGCATTCAAGCAGAGCTTTGTGTGATGGTCTCATCAGCTCATGAAAGGACATCACAGACATCAAATGAGAATGATATACCCCACAACACCAGAGACCCAGTAAAAAATTTCAATCTTCAACCTTAAGACAATTAAACAACTTCAAGGCCTCGCTTAGCTTGATTAGCTACAGGTTTTATTGTTCTCCTAATCACTGTCCATGAATAATCTAGGAAAGGTACCCTCTGATGACTACAACCTATCAGCACAGAATGAAAACAGAAGTACTATATCAGAGGTAAAAGTTGAAAGTCATGATCATAAAGGTATTTTAGCAACAAATTTTTCAAAGAACGATAAATATATAATCTTCCAAGGCAATCTGATGAAACTATCAGTGATTGAAATTGCTCTTTTTAAAAAATAATTTTATTGAGAGACAAATAGCAATGAAACAGTTTCAAAACCAATTAGTAGGACAGTTTTAATAATTAATACATTGCAAATTATTGTCTTAGTGGTTACTCATTATACAAGATGCAGACATGATATTCTGTACACAAACACTATTAGAACCAATCTTCTTATTCATTGAATTAAGAGAAAGTAGCTATATATCTATCCTAACTATTTTGAATATACATATACAAAATTGTTGTTCTTTATATTCCCTTTTTTCCTCTAATTTTGTCAGAGAAGGGCATTTCATTGTTATTTAAATATTGTAGGTGCATGAATTCGGCAAAATAATTTCAATATAGTCCAGTACTCCATAATAGCAGTAGGTTTTCCGTAGGACTGGCAATGTCAGAAGTTGTTGACTTGAGCCTTTTATAGCTCAGCATATTAATATGGCTTTACTTTTTATACTTCATTTTAATACTTTTCTGCTGGATGATTAAGACCAAGATAAAGCAAGACCTATATAACAAGAAATGTAACTTTTGTATCTGATAAGGTCAGTCAAATCCCCTCAAGATTTATCCTGAAACCCTGTACCACAGTTTGCAGATCTTTTGTCAGTGTCAGCCATGTGGATGAGTCACAGCCATTGCTTGACCAATTTGCTCTCTGTGAAAGCCTGAAAGAGTGTTTTCTCTCCAGGTGACTCTCCTTAGGCACACTTTATATCATTGATCACTTTCCTCTGTGGCCCCATAATCTCCTTGATCAGAAAACTTGGGACACAACTGAGTTACATGATATTATAGCACAGGTTCTCTTATGTCCTGAGTCTTCACTGACCTTGAAAGGCTAGGGCCAACATAGTGGCTATCCTTGCAGCCCTTCTTTTTCTCTAATTTTTGGTCTCCAAACTTAGGTTGTTAACCCTTAAGAAGAGAAGCTTATTATTATTGCCCTACAACATAGACAGTTGAGCTTAACCTCACTATCTGTCTGAATATCAAACATCTTAGACATAACATGGAACAGATATTTTCCATCAAGTATTGATATGTTAAACTTTGATTCCCTACAGAATATGAAGAAAAAAGTTTTTAAATTGAAAATTAAAAAGTAGGAATAAACAATTACATATTTTTTACACAGAAATTTAGAAATCTAACCATATACAGCATTGTAGCAGGACAGTCCTGTGACATTTTTTTCTTGTCTCTTGTTTTCATTTATTATCCTTTTTTTAAAAACAAACATTTACTCAAGAGACAGTATGGCAGTAATTGGTATATCATGACAAGCAGTACGTTTTATAGAAGACCAGAATGACAGGCATTCCATGCATGACTGTACAATGACACATTGCTATCTTCAGTGCAGTTGCTTAGTTCACAGGTATCAGAATATATAGTTAGTCAGGGTGAGAATCCTACCAATTAACTGCTAGTTTCAAAAACCTGTTGAAGATTCTCAGGATTATTGCCTTACCTATCTTGTACATATAAATGTATGGTTTTGCCTCTGTCATGTTTCCTAGTTTTTCTCCTTGCCTTCAAGTTCTCGCTTTCCTTTTAATTGTGTTACACCTTTCTATTTTTATGAAATTGCTCTTTTAATGGAATAGTCTAGCACTCAATCAAAGAGTTCACAAAGTTCCATTAAAACTATTGCATCAGTTAGCTACTGCTGCATAACAAAACATTCCAAATATTGTGACTAAAAACAATACTATTTACCTCAACATTCTTTGGGTCAACAATGGGCAGTTCTGGTTATATCTTGGTTTCCACATACATCAGAGGTGAACCATAGGTGAAATATATAGATCTGCTTCTGGGTATTGGCTCCTGGCTAGTACAACTTATTCCCATTCTAAGAGACCTATGATCCCTCCTCAAGTTGCTCTGACTTATTTCATGGATGAGGCAGAAAGAACTGAAATGCCCAAATCCTCATGAAGCCTAACAGCAACATTGATACTAATGCTTCATTCTTTTGACAAAAGCACATCATGGGTCACTCTGCAATGAAGTAGCAATAAAATAGGTTTTATCACATAAGGTGTCATAGAATTATATTGTAATGTCCATTTTTACTTGGAGGAACAAAAATTATTCAATGGAGGAACAGTAAACTTCTCAATTTACCATCATATTATTAATGTCTTAGTCAGATTCCCATCGCCACAACAAAGTACCAAAGACAATTAACTTAACAAGAGAAATTATTTATTTTGACTCACAGTTCTGAAAGTTCCACTTGAAGATCACAGAAGCACATTATGGCATCAAGAATAAGTGATGGATGTGCTCATTTCCTGACAAGGCAAATAAATAAAGAAGGGTCCAGGGTCACAGAATCCCATTTAATAGCATGGCACACCCCAAAGACCTAAAGACCCCCTACTAGGTTCTACCTCCCAGTGATTCCAGCATCTCTTGTAAATACCATCCTAAAAACCAATCCTTTCAAATATAGACCTATGGGGGACATTTATCCAAATCATAGCCATTTTTCTGTAATAAAGTGAGCAGGGATTTTAGGGATTTCATGGTCCTTTTCACTATTTTGTCCAGCAATAGCTGGTCAAATCATTCTCATGTCATACCACTTTGATATTGAGTCTCTTCTACTTCTCATTTCCATATTTAGAGACCCGTGTGATTACATTGGACTCACATGGATAATCTAAGACAATCTCCCTATTTTAAAGCCAAGATGATTAGGGATGTTAATTATTTTTTCTATCTTAATTTTTTTTACCTGCATGCAACAATACATTCAGAGGTTTCAGGGTTAAAATATGGACCTATGGAGGGAGGACCATAATTCTGTCTATTATAAACCCAAGCTCATCCCATCTCTTTTTAGTCTCACTAAGATACTCATCCCTAAGATTAATAACAGTATGAAACAATTATTCCAAGGGAAGCTGTGTAGTGAATGTTTATGAATGAAGCAGAGGTTTTTTAATGAAGATAAAATGCATCTTCCCAATGTACTTTGTAGAAATATCAATTATGTTAATATTGAAATGTAAAAGAATGTCCCCAGTTTTATTAATGTTAATAATGGTGTCTTGAACAACTATAACTGGAATATTTTATGTATTCTTCATAAGCTATACTCAGAGATGATTAAATGACCCATACTTAATTATTCATAGATTCCTTGACCTACCACAACCCCCCAGCAAACCCACTACTTGTTTCTGTCCCTTTGATTATTTTCAAAATAGATGATAATAAATGCTTCTACTTTTAGAGAGTTATTAATATCTTGGGTGAATTCATTACATTTATTAAATAAAGATGGGCAACATAAGTTTTGCTGTCAACTTTTAATAATTTGACACAAAAATGACTCTTCTCATTTGTAAATGATGATTTCAAGGATTATTTAATTGCCATGATATTTTTTACACTCTCAGAATAGTGAGGGCCAGCCAAAGAGCTCGGCAGATTAAAGCACCTGCAAGCAGGTCCAGGGGCCAGAGGTGCAATCCCTGGGCCTTCCATGCCAGCCTTGCCCCCAGCGCACACTGAGACAGTGATTGAGACTGGGCATGGTGGCTCATGCTGTAATCCCAGCTCTTGGGAGGCTGTAAACAGGTAGATCACTACGAGTCCAATCTAGTAGTGAGACCCTGAACACCTTGTAGACCCTTCCCTAAAATACAAAATAATAATAACAATAATAATGTCATTCATTAGCTCACTAATTAGATGATTAGTGAATGACAACTACAGTAAATGCTAACTACTGGTATGTGCATATAAATCCTGGGTAGCCTTCTAGTATATTCATGAGTTATTGGGCATCTCCAGAGTAGGGCTGCTCTAAAAGGCAGTTAGACAAGAACTCATATCTGTCTCTCACCATGTGATGCTTGTGGCACCGCTGGACTTGGCAAAAAAGAAAGGTGTCACCAGATATGGCCCCTTAAGCTTGAACCAGAACTATGTACCCCAAATAAACTTCTTTTCCTTTATAACTTATCTGTTCTGCGGATGAAACATACTTTAAAAGAAACAAGTAAAATAGTCAGATGCTGAATAAAATATAACTGGCAGATAAACCTTAAATACAAAAGAAAATAACTGGAAGCAAAGAGACTAGACTTGATCTGACCTGGAGCTGAACGATTATTTACTAACATAATGCCCTGTCAGTGTTTCTCAATCATGATAAATTTTGCCCACAAGGCACTTTGGCAGCATCTGGGGACATTCTGGGCTGTCACCACTGAGATGAGTGCTGCTGGCATCTAGTGGACAGAAACCAGGCACACTGCTAAACATCCTACATACACACAACAAAGCTATCTGTTTCATATTATAATAGTACTAAGGTTGAGAAACAAACTCAAAAATTATGTGACATAGGAATTTATTTAAATAAATGATAACAGGCATGTGAAGTGTCCCCTCAAATAAACTTCGTGCATTGTTATTAGAACATTGTGTCTCGTGTGGGGCATTACCTTTTAGGCTGTGAATACTGGGAAGAGTCCGTGATGATTGCCCATCTTATATTCTGCATATGCATGTAATATCTTGCTATTAACCTGTCTCCAATCTATTTAGAAGATCTGGAAATAATTTATACCCCTTTTGAAGCTGAATTCTGTATCTTGGATTAACGTTAGGATAACCTGAGGTTCTTGATCTTAAAATGTTTCACAAATACACTGTCTGATAAATAAGTTAAGAAAAAAAAACCTAAATATAGTTATACTGACTATTCTGGAGAATTAAGTTAATTGTCAGTTATGGGCTAAAACATCGCTAAACATTAAAACATACAGAAAATATCAAACACAGTAAAAATATCAAAAACAGTAAAAATGCAAAAAACACAAAATTCTCAATCCATGAGTCAAAACTCTGAAATTACCAAGATCAAACTGTCACAAAGGCTCAACATGTTCCAGTAATATGCATTTTACAATTAGAAATGTGGTAAAAATGAAGAATGAAAGATTTCAAAGCAAGTAAGCAATCTATAAGCGACTTTAGACACTAAATTAGAAAAGGAACAAGGTGCTAGAAGTGAAGTGAAGAGTGATCATTTTAAAGAGTGGGAAACGACAAGCAAGCTTTTGTGGTGAGAAAAGTTTATTTTCATGGACTACATTGAATGAAACGACACAGTAGAAGCATTTTTGTGTGGTCTTACTCATATTTCCACTGGACAGGAACCATACTGGTCCCACCATATGCTTTGCAGCCAAACATGACAAAATGTGACTTTAAGAAAAAAAAAAAAAAAAAAAAAGCGCGCACACACACACATACACACACACACATATAATTGTTTATTATTTAAATTTCAAGACAAGTCTTACATTCAGAATAAAAACCACACATTAGTTAAGTATTGAAAAACAGAGCCAAGTATGCATGAGCTTAACTTTGGTCTAAATATTTTCTTAATCTTCCTTGATGAGTTTTAACTTAAAATGTTTCCACTTAAAACTTAATTTAAATTTTAATTCATTAGGCAGCTCTATTTTACAGTCTATTATATAGTACTTTGATACTATGTGATTTGATAATTAGAAGAACATGATTTGTATTTTTATAATATAATACGATCTAAATTTGAGAAAAATGTGAAAAATCCTCAGAAAAATCTCTTTACCTAGTATCCAATAGTTTCAGCCTCTTTGCTCACAAAATCTTTTTCCAGAAACATCAAACGGAGGCAGGAGGATTGTTCTGAGTGTGAGACAGGGTGAGCTACAAAGTGAGCTCAAGGCCAGCCTGAACTGTACAGTGAGACCCTGTCTGAAAGCGCGTCCGCGTGCGCGCGAGCGCCCGCGAACACACACACACACACACACACACGCGCACACACACACACGCACACACACTGAAAGAAAGAAATATATTAGGATTTCAGAGTCTTATTAGGTTCTTTTTTCATTAATTTTATTGAGAAACAAATAGCAATGAGACAGTTGCAAAACAGGTTAGTAGGATGTTACAATAATTAATACCTTTAAAAAAAGAAAAAAAAATTAATACCTTGCCTTCATAGTAGTTATTCATAGTACAAGATGCAGACACGATATCCTGTCCAAACACTATTAGTACAAATCTTTCCTCTCATTGAATTAAGAGAAAGTAGCATATATCTATCCTATTTTGTATACACTGATATATAGATATAGATATAGATATAGATATAGAGATAGAGATAGAGATAGAGATTATATAATAGGACCATTTGTAGTCTTATTAGGTTCTACTTACATTTTTTTTTTTTCTGTAGGCACTGGAGAGAAGCAAAGATGAACAGTGTCAATGCATTAGCACTTAGGAATTGACTATGTTCAGAGTGGTCTGTTTTGTTTTGTTTTGTTTTTTAATGTTAACAGTTTGGGGAGTTTTTTGTTTTGTTTTGTTTTTCTGTATTTAGGGCAGGGTCTACACAGTCTCACTACACAAATTGGACTCGTAGTGATCCTCCTGTTCTCAGCCTTCCGAGTGCTGGTATTACAGGCGCGCGCCACCATGCTCAGTCTTAATCGCTGTCTCAGCGTGCCCCCGGGGCGGGGCTGGCACACAAACTGGGGACCAAACCCCAGCCGCTGCACTCTGCCTGAGCAGGCACTCTAGTCTGCTGAGCTATCAGGCCCGCCCGCTTTTTCTGTTTTTAAATCAAACATAGCAATCACTATTTCTCCCTACCTTTCCGTCTCCTTTCTTCATACTCCTCATGAGACACATATTAGACCCTCGTGGCTTTTTGTCCGAATATTTTTATTAGCACATGTTTACAGTGTGTAATGATTAGATTGATTGTGGGGAGTTTGTACTTGTACATAACACATCTTAATTCTTCTTTATCTCTTTCCCTCTCAATTTCCTCCCACTTCCCTCCAACTCTTGTTCCTCTTCCCATTTGAAATAGCTCTATTTCCATTTTTAAAAAAAAAATACAAAGTAGTGATAGAAAAAACAGCATTAGAAATGATACAGGGGCCAGGGAGATGGCTCAGTAGAATAAGCGCTTCCCTGGCAAGTGCAAATGCCTGAGTTCAATCCCTGGTTGTGTTGGGGGTGGGGGGGAGAGAAGCAAGCAAGCAAACAAGAAAGAAAAAGATACAAAGTTTCACTAAGCAAAGTAATAGGAATTCAATAGTGGTTAACTGTATTACATGATGTTATCTTCAAATTAGTTTGAACTACCAGATAAAAATGTGCAAGATTAGTTTTTTTTTCTTTTGAATTTCTGACAACATTTTTGTTATTGTTTTGTTTTGTTTTGTTTTTCTTTCTTTTTTTTTAATTTTAGGGAAGAGTCTATAAGATGCTCAGGTCTCACTACTAGACCCGATTCATAGTGATCTGCCTGTTTACAGCCTCCCAAGAGCTGAGATTACACGCGCACGCCACCACACACCACCATGCCCAGTCTCAATTGCTGTCTCAGCATGCCCAGGGGCAGGGCCAGCACAGCAGGCCTGGGGATCCAACCCCCAACCCCTCTGCCTGCTTTCAGGCACTTTAGTCCACTGAGCTATTTGGCCCTATGTTTTATTGTTTCTTTAAACAAATCTATTTCCATTCTTTAAATTCTATTTTAACCCAGTTTCCCTTTCTTACCTCTCCCTTCCCTAAATCTCTTGCTCCCCTTCACATTTAAAAAAGAGCAAAATAAAAGATCCAATCAGTAAATGGCAATCAAATTGAAGGCACTTCTCAAAAGAAGTACAAAAAGTCAATAAACACATGAAAAAAGAATTAACATTGTTGGCTATAAGAGAGGTGTTAATTAATAAAACACTGAGAGATTATCTTGCTCCAGAAAAAAACTGGCTATCATCAAGAAATAAAATACTGTGATAACTAACATTGGCAAGCCTGTTCAGTGTGGGGAATGCTTCTGCGTTGTTGGTGGTCACATAAACTAGTGTGACCACTATGGATATTAGTATCGAGCTTCTTCTGTATGTTTTGGAATACTTAGTTTTTACATTTTTCCCCTCTGTGCTATATCCTTGACTCTTCAGACCAATATTTTACTTCACCAATTCTCTCTTCAAAGGTACCTAAATACAGTTTTGCATATGTATTACTTAGAGCTCTCGAAAAACAAAACCAATGGAAGACAGACAGATACACACACACACACACACACACACACACACACACACGTAATTTATTACAGAAATAATTCATTTTTGTAATAGTAATATAAATAATTCTGACTCACACAATTCTGGAGACTGAGTAGCCCTACATTCTATAAGATGGAGAATCAGAAAATGGTATAATTCAGCCAAAGTCCAAAGGCTTGATAATCAGAATAGAGGCTTATGGTATAAGTACCTATCTGAATACAAAGGCCCAGAAGCCAAGCATGTCAATGTCCAGGGGTAGCAGGAAATGAAATAGATGTTCTGGCTCAAACAAAGAGATTAAATTCATCATTCCCTTGTTTTCCTACATGAGTTCTCAAAGGACTGGAGGTTATTTGTTTCTACTGATGAGGATAGTCTTATCATTCAAACCCTAATAACTAATGGAAAAACCCTTGAAGACACACCTGCAAAGAATGTTTCACCAGTTATCTGGACATCTTTCAGTCCAATCTAATTGACACATGAAAACCATCACATTTACCCATCAGGTTTCATATTTTCAGGAACTACATTTTTCATTTCTACAATCTTTCCAGTTATTTTTGAAATCTACCTCTTCTGTGTCTTATATTCTTATTTAATTTCTTTAAAGATATTAGTTGGTGAAGTCTATTTACCATTAAACCATGGAAAAACAAAATTCTCACCAATGGAGTAGGTTATATGGATCTTAGGACATTACCTCCTCACCTCAAACATGCCTAAGTAAAATAGTACAATCAAATGAAGTTAAATAACTGAATTATAAATTAAGAATGTCAAAAAGAAAGAGTTACTGAGTTGAGCAGAAGGACAGGAGAAGCAGTGGGGGGAAAGATATTTATATATGTATGTAGGTGGGGTGGTTTGAACAACTGTATTGTGGATTTCCGCTGGTCTGTAGAAAGGAGCAGTTAATGCTTAAATTGTTTTGTCTCCTTTTTTCAGTTGTTTATCTTTTTTCTCTTCTTAATTTCTTATACATTTCTTTATTCTTTCAATTTTGCATGCATATATCTTGTAATACGAATAACTAGTTGGAAGACAACACTATACAACAAATACTGCGAAATTCATATTTTTAAGTGAAATTCTGTATCACTTGTAATTTTCTGTTTTAATACCTTTGGTAGTCTTTTTAAAAACTAAAAAAAATTAAATGATAAATTAAGAATGGGGAGTCTCTAGCTGTAGCTGGCTGCCAGGCGTACACACTTCCGAGTCTTCAGAACCCGCGGCCGCCATCTACAGCGCTTAGGTTTCTTCTAGGCTTATCTGCACCACTTGCTCACCACACACTCCACCACTGTAAACTGCCATCATGGTAAAGCTCTCAAAGGCTGGTAAAAATCAAGGTGACCCGAAGAAAATGGCACCTCCCCCAAAGGAGGTAGAAGAAAGTGATGATGAGGAAATGTCAGATGATGAAGAAGACGACAGCAGTGGAGAAGAGGTTGTCATCCCTCAGAAAAAAAAATAAGAAAGCTGTTATGACTCCAGCAAAAAAAGTAATGGCTTCTCCAACCAAAAAGGTGGCAATTGCCACACCTGCCAAGAAGGCAGTTGTCACCCCAGGGAAGAAAGTGGTGGCCAAGAAGACAGTGACTCCCTCCAAGGCAGTTGCAGTGTCTGGCAAGAAGGGAGCCATACCAGGTAAAGCTGTTGTCGCTGCCCCAGGTAAAAAGGGCACTGCTGCCACAGCCAAGGGGGCAAAGAATGGCAAAAATGCCAAGAAGGAAGACAGTGATGAGGATGAGGAAGACGACAGTGAGGAGGAAGACGAGGATGAGGAGGATGAGGATGAAGATGAAGAATTTGAGCCAAAAGTAATGAAAGCAGTGGCTCCAGCCCCCTCTTCAGAGGATGAAGATGAGGAGGATGAGGAGGAGGAGGAGGAGGACTCTGAGGAAGAAGCCATGGAAACAACACCGGCCAAAGGGAAAAAAGCACCTGCAAAAGCTGCCCCTGTCAAAGCCAAGAGTGTGGCTGAGGAGGAGGAGGACGAGGATGAGGATGAAGACGATGAGGATGAAGATGAGGAGAGGAGGAGGACGACGAAGATGAGGATGACGAGGAGGAGGAGGAAGAGCCCGTCAAAGAAGCACCTGGCAAATGAAAGAAGGAAATGGCAAAACAGAAGGCAGTTCCTGAAGCCAAGAAACCAAGAACGGAAGGCACAGAACCCACTACAGCGTTCAATCTCTTCGTTGGAAATCTGAATTCTAACAAATCTACTCCTGAACTAAAAACTGGTATTAGTGAAGCTTTTGCTAAAAATGATCTCACTACTGTGGATGTCAGAATTGGTACAAATAGGAAGTTTGGCTATGTAGACTTTGAATCTGCTGAAGACCTGGAAAAGGCCTTGGAACTCACCGGTTTAAAAGTCTTTGGCAGTGAAATTAAATTAGAGAAGCCCAAAGGAAAAGACAGCAAGAAAGATCGAGATGCAAGAACACTTTTGGCCAAAAATCTCCCTTACAAAGTCACTCAGGATGAATTAAAAGAAGTGTTTGAAGATGCCGTAGAGGTCAGACTAGTCAGCAAGGATGGGAAGAGCAAAGGGATTGCTTATATTGAATTTAAGACAGAAGCTGATGCAGAGAAAACTTTTGAAGAAAAGCAAGGAACAGAGATAGATGGGAGATCTGTTTCCCTCTACTACACTGGGGAGAAAGGTCAAAATCAAGACTACAGAGGTGGCAAGAACAGCACCTGGAGCGGCGAATCCAAAACTCTGTATTTAAGCAACCTTTCGTACAGTGCAACAGAAGAAACTCTTCAGGAAGTATTTGAGAAGGCAACTTTGATCAAAGTGCCCCAGAACCAAAATGGCAAATCTAAAGGGTACGCCTTCATAGAATTTGCTTCATTTGAAGACGCGAAAGAAGCTTTGAACTCTTGCAATAAAAGGGAAATTGAGGGCAGAACGATCAGACTGGAGCTGCAAGGACCTAGGGGGTCACCTAATGCAAGAAGCCAGCCATCTAAAACCTTGTTCGTCAAGGGTTTGTCTGAGGAAACAACTGAAGAGATCTTGACGGAATCATTTGATGGCTCCATTGGAGCAAGGATTGTCACCAACCAGGAAACTGGCTCCTCCAAGGGGTTTGGTTTTGTGGACTTCAATACTGAGGAAGATGCCAAGGCTGCCAAAGAGGCCATGGAAGATGGTGAAATTGATGGAAACAAAGTCACCTTGGACTGGGTCAAACCTAAGGGCAAAGGTGGCTTTGGGGGCCGTGGAGATGGCTGAGGCGGCTTCGGGGGCCGGAGTGGCGGCAGAGGTGGCCGAGGTGGATTCGGAGGCAGAGGCCGGAGAGGCTTTGGAGGGCAAGGTGGCTTCCGAGGAGACCGGGGAGGAGGTGGAGACCACAAGCCACAAGGAAAGAAGACGAAGTTTGAATAGTCCCTTCTGTCCCTGTTTATACCTGTTTGTTGGAAAGAAAGGACTCTGGGGTTTTACCCTGTTACCTGTCGATGACAGAGCCTTCTGAGGACATTCCAGGTGGTGTGCATCCTGTGGTCTGCTTGGGAGTGTAGCGATCACACTTCAGGAGAGGTGTACTTGACATACCCTGTTGGTTTGACTGGAGATTCATAAACTTTTTAAAAGAGATGAGTGATAAGAGCTTAAAAAAAATTAAGAATGGGAGGCCTTCAAGAGTTCAAAATGAAGAGGGAACTTGCAGTGTGGTGTTATGGGCTTCACTGGGACACATCCATTCATATATTAAAGTCCTAACCTCTTCTACTTCACAAAATGGCAACACAGGAAAATAAATTTGTTGCAGATTCAGTTAATAAGGGATATTATTACTTTTAATTTATTTATTTATTTATTTTGGTACTGAGGATTGGACCTGGAGGGGCTCTGCCACTGAGTTACATTACTAGCCTTTTTTCATTTTTATTTTGATCCAGGGTCTGAGTATACAGTTCACAATGTCCTTGAATTTACTATGTGACCTAAACTGGCCTTAAACTTAAAGTAATTCTCCTGCCTCTGCCTGGTGGATGCCAGGATCACAGGTATGCATCACCATGTCCAATTTCAATATAAAATGTCAAAGTCATAACATTCTATTTTGTATTTTTATCAGCTTAGCTTCAATAGAATACAAATATTCTGTCTATTTACAGCTCTATAGTAAGTACTTTTAGTTATTAATGTCACAAAATTATATTTTGTGCACTGTATGTCCAAATACATAGTTATTAATTTAAAAACATTAATCTTTTAAATTATTTTTAAAACAACAGGATTACAAACTATAGCTATAGTAATTGTAGTCCCTATACTAATTTTTTAACTTATTAGTACTTAAATCATATAGAAAACTTAAATATGGAATTACAAAGTGTTGTCACAATATTTACTCTTACCAAGTCTTCATTTTGTCATGAGATTTCAAGTACTGTCTAGTTTTCTTTCATTTTACGTTTTAGAACTTCCTTGAAAATTTCTTGTGGCTACATCTAGTGGTAAAAAATGTGCTAAGTACTGAGCAAGAAATATCTTAATTTCCTCCCTAACTTTTGGAAGACTGCTGTGCTGGGTATAGGATTCTTGGTTGACAGGGATGTTCATGTTTCTTGCTTGTTTGTTCTAGTGATAGTATTTTTAATATCAGGCATCTTCATTCTGACCTCCAACATTTGTGATATATGATATAATATCTGCTGATAAACTTATTGAGAACTCCTTGGATGTAATGCAAACATGCTTTCTTCCAACTTTCAAGATCCTCTGTCTTTCAATACTTTGATTATAATGTCTCACTGTGAATTTTTTTAAATTCATGCACATTACCTTGTGGTGAATTGTTTTGTCTTTATATTTATGTTTTAGACCAAATTTAGAGAACATTCAGATATTATTTTTTCAAGCAATGTCTCTGCCCATTTTTCTGTTCTTTTTTCTAAGAGTTTTATAGAGAAACAAATAGCACTGAGACAGTTTAAAAAACAATCAGTAGGATACTTCCAATACTAAATACAATGCACATTGTTGTCTCAGTGGTTTTTCATTGTACAAGATGCAGACATGACATCCTGTCCACAAACACTATTAGAACAAATCTTCTTATTCATTGAATTAAGAGAATGTAGCTGTATATCTATCCTATTTTGAATATACAGATAAAAAATGGTCATTCATTTGTATCACCTTTTTTTTGTTTAGTTTTGTCAGAGAAGGGTATTACACTGTCATTTAAATATTGTAGGTGCATGAATTGAGCAAAATATTCCAATATAGTCCAGTAGTACATAATAGTAGTGGGCCATTCGCAGAACTGGCAATGTCAGAAGTTGTATGAGTATATCTTCAAGTTACACCCCAGGATACCAACATAGCTTCACCCTTTCTACCTCATTTTTATACCTTTCTGCTGAAAGTCTAAGACCAAGATAAAGCAAGACCTATATAACAAGAAATGTAACTTTTGTATCTGATAAGGTCAGTCAAGTCTCCTCAGGATTTATGCTGAAACCTTGTACCACACTTTGTAGATCCTTTGTCAGTGTCATCCATGTATATGAGTCACAGGCATTGCTTGACTAATTTGCTCTCTGTGAAAGCCTGACAGAATGTTTCCTCTCCATGCGACTTTCCTTAGGCACACTCTACATCATTGCCCACGTTCCACTGTGGCCTCATAATCTCCTTGATCAGAAAATTTGGGACACAACTGAGTTACAGGATGTTGCAGGATAGGTTTTCCTATGTCCTGAGTCTTCACTGACCTTGAAAAGCTAGGGCCAACATGGTGGCTGTCCTTGCAGCCTTTCTTTTTCTCTAATTTTTGGTCTGAAAACTTAGGTAGTTAACACTCCAGAAGAGAAGCTTATTATTACCCTACTACATATGCAGTTGGGTTTAACCTCACTTTCTGTCTGAATATCAAACATCTTACATATAACATGGAACAGGTATTTTCCATCAAGTATTAATATGTTACACTTTAAGTCCCTACAGAATATGAAGGAAAAAATTTTAGAAATTAAAAAATACTAAAAAATATGAATAAATAATTACATATTTTTACACAGAAATTTAGAAATCTAACCATATAGAGCATTGTAGCAGGGTGAGAATCCTACCAATTTACTGCTAGTTGCAAAAGCCTGCTAATGTTTCTCAGGATCATTGCCTTACCCATCTTGTGCATATAAATGTATGGCTTTGCCCGTGTCATGTTTCCCAGCTTTTCTCCTTGCCCTCTCCTCACTGTCTAATCCTCAAGTTTTTGTTTTCCTTTTAATTGTCTTGTACCTTTCTATTTGTATTTCTTCTTTTGAGTTCTTACACTAAGGAGACTATATGATATTTACACATGTGGATCTGATTTATTTCACTTATGAGTATATCTTCAAGTGACATCCACTTAAATATAAATGGTTCAAGTTTTTCATTCTTTATAATTGAGTAACTCTCCATTACGTAAAAATACCACATCTTTTTCATCCATTCCTCAGGTGACAGGCATCTTGGTTGTTTCCAAGATTTGGCTATCACAAATTGTGCTGCTATAAACATAGGTACACATATATCACTATGATATGACATTTTCAGTTCCTCTGGGAAAATTCCCAGGAGGGGGATAGCTGGCTTGAATGGGATTTCCAGTTTTTTAAGGAGTCTCCACACTGCTTTTCATAATGGTTTCACCAGTCTACATTCCCACCAGCAGTAGAAAAGGATTCCTTTTTCACCACAGCCTCTCTAAAATTTGGTTTTTGGTTTTTTTGGTTTCTTTTCCCAACATTTGTTGTTGGTTGATTTCTTTATGATAGCCATTCTTTCTGGGGTGAAATATTACCTCAGTATTGTTCTAATTTGCATTTCATGGATGGCTAGTGAGGTGGAGCATTTTTTCATATATTTATTCACTTCTTTAATTTCATCCTCTGAGAAGTGTGTGTTCATCTGGAATGCCCATTTCTGGACTAGGTCTTTAAATTTTGGGGCCTAATGATTTTTTAGTTCTTTACAAATTCTACAGAGCAGACCTTTGTCTGAGTGCTTATTAGTTAAGGTATTTCAAAATTTGGGGGTCATCTTTTCACTTTGTTGGTAATTTCTTTTGATGTGCAAAAACTTCTCAGTAAAGGAGGTCCCAGTTCTTCATTCTTTCAACTATTACCTATGCAATTTTATTTTTGTTCATGAACTCTTTGCCTATTCCTATGTCTTCAAGAGCTCCTCCTGCTTTCTCTTCCAGGAGATTTAGTGTTTCTTTTTTAATGTTTAGATCTTTAATCCATTTTGACTTTAGCTTAGTGCATGGTGATAGAGCTGGGTCAAGTTTTAGTTTTTGGCATGTAGAGAGCTACTTTTTCCAGCACCATTTGTTAAAGAGGCTATCTTTTTTTCCAGGGTGCATGTTTAGCCCCTTTATCAAAGATCAGGTAGTTGAGTGTGTTCATAGAGGCTTCTGCATCTTTTTTTTTTTTTTAGCAGAGTATAGTTATTGAGAGAAAGAAAGCTCCTGTCCCAAGAGAGGAACAGGAGGGGTGGGCCCAAGCAGGTAGTTCTTCCCCAGGAAGTTGTCTCTTGCAGGGACTTTTATAGAGGAAAACCATGTGGTGAGGCAGGTCTAAGGTGGTGGAGAAGACATAGGAACTTGCTTAGTTGGGCATGAGGTGGGACAAAACTATGGTCAACCAATGAGATTACAAGCACCATTGCTCAGGTAAAATTGATTAAATCCAGTATCAAATGGAAAAGCGAGTCACGTAGCAAGCGGGCACAAATAAAGAACAGGGTCTCTTCCTGTTGGGGGTTGGGCTAGTGACTCATTTGGGCTCTTTCAAGTTGATTGATACTATTTAGGATATCAATCCTTAATGCCCATCCCTAGGGAAGTATGTATCTGTGCTTCCTCTTTTTGTCTTGGTCTTGAGGTGTGGCCCATATAGGAGTGTCTGTCTCTTCCAAGTTGCAAAGTCATCTTTTCTCCTTGAGAGCCTGACCCTGTCTAACTGCCTATAATATTTCTATCTAACTTGGCTGCCTACAACACTTCCCCCTCTGAAGAAGTAACATGAACTGCCATGAGGGAACTATGGGCAATGACCGCTCTGGCTTCTTCAAGCTGAAACGGGTTGTAGCTGTTGACCAGCAGTCAGATATATTCTTCAGAGGTTCTATCTAAAAGCCCTCAATAGACAGCAGGCATTTTTATTACAGCTTTGAATCTGAAGACAAAGGCAAAGAAACTATTAAACATACATTGACCAATTAAAAACACTAGTCAGAATATTTTGTAGGTCCATTAGTAGATATCTCTTAAATGTGAGGTTTAATCCTTTTATCTTCCATGGCCATTGGGTACTGTCTCAAACAAACTGGCCTTTCCTATTATTACTGGGGAACATGAATTACCGGGCATAGGGAAAACAGTATTTTGCCATTTGCAAGTGGGCCACTGGCTGGGTAACTACTGACAAATCTGCATAAGCAATATATTGAA
>NW_004524803.1:2501721-2507144 GCF_000260255.1 Octodon degus | reverse complement strand
TCTGTGTCTTCTATTCTGTGAGAGTAAAGATTCTCAAAGTAGCTATTGATAATCTTCTGAATTTCCACTGTGTCTGTGGTAATTACATCCTTTTCATTCTTTATTGCTTGCATTTGAATTTTTTCTTTCCTCTTTTTGATGAGGTTAGCTAGGGGCTTATCAATTTTATTTAATCTTTCAAAGAACCATCTTTTTGATTCATTAATTCTTTGAACTGTTTTCTTCGTCTCGATTGAATTAATTTCTGCTCTAATCTTTATGATTTCTTCTCATCTTTAGGCTTTGGGTTTGGTTTGCTCTTCCTTTTCTAGATGTTGGAGGTACAACATTAGGGTGTTTATTTGTTCCTGTTCTGTTTTCCAAATGTGTGAGTTCCCAGCTATGAATTTCTCTCTGTGAACTGCTTTCATTGCATCCCATAAATTCCAATAAGTTGTGCTTCAGTTTTCATTGAATTGTAGATATTGTTCAGCTTCTTGTTATATTCAATTGTGACTCATTGGTCACTGAGTAGGGTGTTGTTTAATTTCAATGTATTTATGGTTTTTTTTCTGATTTCTTGTCTCATTTATTTCCAGTTTCACTGCACTGTGATCTGATAATATGCATGGGATAATTTCTGTGTTCTTGCATATACTTAAGCATGACCTATGGACCAGTATGTGGTCTATTTTAGAAAATGACCCATTTGCAGTTGAAAAAAAAATGTATATTCCGCTGTCATTAGGTGTAACACTCTGTATATGTCCACTAAGTCCATTTGTTTTAAGCTCTGGTTCAGTTTTGCTACTTCTTTGCTAATTTTTTGTCTGCTTTACCTATCTTTTTGGGTTAAGGGGGTATTAAGGTATACTGTTAAGATTGTGGTATTGAATATTAGATTTTTCATGTCCATTAATATTTGTCTTATGTAGTTGGGTCATTTTTCTGTTCTTTGAACTCCCACAACCTGAACATTAGTCTGGTTGTTGTTAACCCACAGGTGCCACAATCTCTGTTCACATTTCTTTAGTCCTGTCTTTCTATTTCTCCAATTTAGTAATTTCCATTGCCATATCTCCAAGTTTGCAGATTTTTTTCTTCTGCCTGTTCAGAATATAGTGAGTATTTAAATTGCAGCTATTGTACTTTTACACTCTATAATTTAATTTCATTTCTTTTAGGTTTTCTGTATTTTATTGATAACTACCTTATTTTGACTACGTCACTCTGTGTAGAACTGTTTTTTTAACTTTCTCTAAATTTTCTTTGGCCCTTTGAAATCCTTAACACTCTTGTTTTAAAGTCTTTATTTAGTAAGTCTGCCATTGGTCTTTCTCAGTGACAATTTCTGATTGTTTTTCCCTCTGAATGGGACTACTTCCCTGTTTCTTTATATGCCTTGTGTTACTGAAAACTATATATTATAATGTAGTAACTCTAGAAATCAGTTTCTCTTCCTTCTCCAAGTTCTGTTGTTTTGGTTTTCATTGTTTTAGTCTATCCGCCAGGGATCAGCTTGAAGTATGAACTATAGGTCTTCTCATTCTTTCTTCAATCTATATATTTTCCAAGTCATATGCAGTCACATTCCAATTCCCTACTACAGTACATACAGTTTCTTTCTTCCTAAAGTCCCAGAAAGATCTGGTACCTATAATGAGCAGAGAAAACTTGGAAAGGGTAAAAAAAAAAAAAAAAGACATACCAGCCTCTAAATAGCTGAAGTTACTTCAACTGAAGTGGAGGGGCTCTTAACAAAAGAATGAGGTTCAACTATGACTGTCCACTTCTGTGTCTGCACCTCTGTGATCAGCAGCAGCAAGTAACAATCAGATTACAGACCCCTGACATTTGGAGATGGAGTTTTCATTGACCACTTTGGCTCCTACAGGCAAGCTTCTCCAAGAACTCAAGCATAGGACTGTCATGACGTGTGTGTGAAGGTGTGGTGGATAATTGGTACAGTGCTAAGAGGTACTATTTGCTGGAATTAACTGCAATTTACCATGTAATTCTTCCTCTGGAAGTTGAAAACATTCCATAGACTCTATAATTCCATTATAGTTGTTTCTGACAGATTATGCCAGGGAGATTCTCGTCTTGGCGGAGAGTTGGTTTCTGCTATTTCCTACTCTTCCATATTCCCAGGATTCTTCTCCCTGGTTAGACATTTTCAAGGAATACCGAGATTATGTGAACTGACGTGTTTTCTACTAAAATACAGAAAGGAAAAAATTTAATATAACCACCTGTTTCTACTTGGAGGAAATTCTAAAGTATAAATGCATTTATGTGAACGACTGCTTCATGACATCACCAAAAGCCATGGGCTGACTTCACAGCATTACTGTATCATACAGATATTATTCCTACTGATGCCAAGACTTTGCAGTTCAAAATGTGGAGTAAACAAGGAAAGAATGAGATCCTTAAGTAAGAGAAAGTTAGATGCATTTGAAGTTTGGACTCCGAAAGAGTTGAAATTCATGCTTGAACTTGAATGCAATTTATTCATTTATTTCCTCACTTGTCCATTCATTCAGTTAAGTATCTATTGTTTGCAACTGTCACCAAGTTCCAAACTGTGTCCTAGATATGAAATATATACAGTGAGCAAAGATAAAAATTTCCCATAGGAAAAATTATGCAAGGGGGGGAAATTATGCAGACAAAAACTGATAACCACAATGAATAAATAAAATATAAAGCAGAAAAATACAGAGTTTAAGGCTGAGGAAAAAGTACTGCTATTTCTTATAGAATATTTAGGGAAAACCAATCTCCCAATAGTGAGAAAATATATACTTGAATCACTAATTAATTCATTCTGTAGTCAAACCTTGTGTTCAGTTAATATACAATACTGAAATTAGCCTAACTTTCTCCACCTTCAGATTCTTTTGATCTTTCTCCTTATTAAATTAAAATGTACCAAATCTTGTGACTGTTACTCAGTGGATCAGGCAGTTCAGTGTACAAAAACCTGAATAAATAACCCTTCCTTGTACCCTTAGTGCGGTATAGAATTATTAGAGTGATTCTCTGAAGAACTTGTTAAAATGCCAAAAGAGTGCCACAGAAAACACGTCAAATAAAGATTTAAGTTTTCTTTATGAAAAAAAAAGTGTTTAACGAGGGTTTATGGGATTTTATAAAAACACCTTAACACCTCACAGACCTAAGGGAGAAAAGGCTCTATTTAAGTATCATACACCGATAGCAGACCACCCAATGCTGATGACTAGAAGCCTCAAACAGACCCATCCTTGGAAGCCTATGTGAGACCTTTAATTTTATGGTCATTTTAATTGTATTTTGGTTATTACCTCATGCCCCAGCAAACACCTACAGTATTTAATAAAAATGAGAGCAGAACACTGTTCTAGTTAAAGTATATATTAACCAAAATCATAAACTAAGTATGTTTCACCATAAATTAACTGGGTGTTTAGTGTTTGCCTTTAAGTTATATTTATTTTCTTATAACATGGTATGCTTCAGTACATACCAAATCCATTTTAACTGACTTAGCATTTAGACAGATGCTGATATCGCTAGCTCCTGCACTCACAAATACACCTGACATGCATACTATAAAGTGATAAGAACAGTTCATCAATTCTAAAATACTCAGAAACATGAGTACAAAAAGTCCTCTCCCTCCACTCACATTATACTAAAAGACTTTTTGTTCAAATCTCCCTAAATTTCCTAACTGCCCAAGTCATTGATCTTTCAGTCCTCAACTAATGTGATTTCTCTATAACTTATAGCTTGTACACCACTTCTTCCTCCATGAAATTCTCTCCTAGGGGTTCTGCACTATAACCAGCCTGGCTTCTGTCACCCCCTGTTAGAGCTGCTCCTAATTCTACTACCCTGGACTTTTTTTCTTTGAACATTTCTTAATGATTAATGTCCCTATAATTGTTCCTTTATTTGACCCCTCATATGAGGTTGACAGCTTTAAAATAAGACCCTCGCTGAATTTTACTTTTAGAGAAACAAAAAATAATTTTTATGATAGTACTGTATTTGTCAAATATTGAAACTTAACTATGTGCACCAAATTTTATCTAGTAATAGTGCATCTAACTAAACATTAAGCTCCTGCTATGGTTTAAATTTGCAGTCATATGTCCAAAGACTCATGCATTGAGTACTTGACCCTCGGTGCAGGAATGTCCACATATGAAGACTAAAACGGTAGCTGCATTATGAGGAAACTGACCTCATCAGTTGTTTAATCCCCTGATGAGTTCATAGATGGAATGGGCTAGTAAGTGATGGGGCCCATTTGGAGGATGTGCATCACTGGACATGTGTCTTTGAAGGACATGTCTTGTCCTCTCCCCCATGTTAATCCTCTCTACATCTTGGCCATCATGAAGCTGGAAGCTTCCTCTACCATGCCCTTCTGCCATGATTTTTTTGTCTCAGGGCCAGCTTACCATGGACTAAACCTCTGAAACCATGAACCAAAATAACCTTTCTTTTATTTTGTATATGTCAGGTATTTTGTCTCTGCAATGGAAAGCTGACCAATACAGCTCTTAAAGATTTTTCAAGTCTTTCCATATCTTTTTACTTCCCATCACCTCTATCCTAGATGTGTCCACTCCTGTCCTTTTTCTAGATCTCTGAAATAGCCTCCCTATCAGACTCACTGAATGTTGCATTAACCCCCCCCCCAAGGTCCACAGTAATCAACTAATTTTTTTCTTATTTGTTTTGGTACCAGGAGTTCAACTAAGAACTTTGCACTTGCCAGGTAGGTGCTACAACACTGGGCTATATCCCCAACCCAAGAGTGATCTTTTTAAAACCAAAATGTCACATCATTCTTAATCTTGTTTCCACTCAATAAATTCCTTACAATCAACACTGCAGTTGTGATCTCTGCCTATTTTTTTTTTCTGTACTGGGGATTGAACTCAGGACCTTGAGCTAGCCAGGCAATCACTTATTCTACTGCCCTATCTCCCCAGGCCCTATGTTCTTTAAACTCATTCACATACACTGTTTGCACTGTCCCAAGCTTTAGAGATCACCTACAATCAAATGTTTAAAGACTTTGAGATGAAATTCATAAAAAATAAAGTTAACCTTTTAAGAATAAGTAATTAGTGGATGTCTTCCATTTGCAATGTTGTATAATAACTGCATTTATATTGCCTCAAAACATTCTCATAGCTTCTGAGTACAATTCCATATCCCATAAGCAGTTTCTTCCCCTTTAATCAATTACTCAGCCCCTAGCATCTATTAAACTTTCTCTGGCTTCTTGAACTTGTTTATTCTGGACACTTTCTATAAATGGGATCATGTGCTCTACAATCTCTTATGTATGGCTTCTCTCCATTTAGCTTTATATTTTGGATGTTCGTCAATGTTGTGGCATGTATCAGAACTTTCACCACTTTCAGACTGAATTATATATA
>NW_004524803.1:2496634-2501621 GCF_000260255.1 Octodon degus | reverse complement strand
CTGAGAGGGAAGACACATGACCACCTCAATCTGAAACTTCCTCTGACTCCATCATAAACACTTTTTTTTTTCCTTCTCTAGCAGCTGTGGACATTTCTCCTTGAAATGTCTCTTCTCTCTGTCTGGCTTTCCTGTAGGCTGCTAGTATCCCCATTCTTGTTTTCCATCTATAATTCCATTTTGTATCCTTTCCAGAAACACCTCAACTGAGACCAATTCATTCTTGAAAACTCTTCTTACTTCTACAGCTTGTGTCAGATATCTGGGCCCCACTGAGCAACATACAACCTTTTGGTTTTAGATTTTACCTGCATGATTACCTGGGTTTTGGTATCTTCTAGAAATAACAAATTGTCTGAGAGGTTAGAACATATATAATCAAAGCATGAATATTCGAGCTAACGGGTACATTTATAAACCTTTTTGAGACCTAGCGATCACAACTCACTAGCTTTTAGACCCCTTTATTCATGGAGTCTGGCAGTTTGCTGTAAGTCCCTCTAGTTTTAGTGAAGACACATACTCATCATGAAATACAAAACATTTAGTCATATGAAACTAATGTCCCATTCAGTGTTTTGGATATGGCGCCCATGGTAAGCAAGGGGCACGGCCAAGGGATTTTTCCTTTTAACGCTGTAGCTCTGAGTTTTACATCACAAATACAACACCTGGCTCTATATATAGGCCCAAAGCTATTGGATTCTGCATAAGCCAGGTGTTTTGTTTTTTGTTTTTTGGGTTTTTGTTTTTGTTTTTGTTTTGTTTTGGTGGAACCGGGGATTGAACTCAGGCCCTTGCGCTTGCCAGGCAAGTGCTTATTCCACTGAGCCATCTCCCTGGCCCTATAAGGCAGGTTCTTTAAAACATTTTTACACTGACAGGTTGTTATCTGTCCTTGGGAACCTGTTTTAACTAGTGAAATACTTTAAGTCTTACACATGAATAACAATATATTACATTTGTAAAACATCAGTCTCAGCACCATCGTTTAGTAAACAACCTGAATATATTGCATTACCTCAGTTACAGCTAAAGCAATATATATTATAAAGTCTGTTTCTATTGAGGTACAATGACTGGAAGGAAAGTCAGAGTTGGAGAAGGACAAAGAGACCTGTGCCAATGTCCAGCAATAGGCTGGGTTTCTTTTCCCTCCTATAGTCATGATTACTCAGGGCTCCTCCATGGAGACGGCAGGTGGAGGTAACAGTCTGGTCAGAGGGAGAAGGCAGGCCCAGGGCCCTTCAGTCCTACTGGACCACCTGGGAAGCTGAGTCTGAGCTCTGGGGCCTCCGCCTCAGAGTGCAGTCTCACTTCTAGTGGCTGCCTTGGCAGTCAGGGCATGGCTTGTGGGCCTCTTAAGGTAGTCTCTCTTATGCTGGCCTGGCTTCTAACAGCAGTAGCAGATGAACATCATCATCATTGAGCTCTTCTTGGAGCCAAGAGAATCAGATTTAGGGTCTGTTTGGAGCCTGCAATAATGGCAGCCATTTTTTTATCTCTTTGCTTCCTCTCCCTAGTTTTCTCCCAGTTCCAATTATAGGACACTTAAACAGTTTTTACCAAAGTATTAAATGAGCTGTCTGGAGCAAAAGCTATCTTTTGTAGCTCTTCAACTTATCTGTAAGAGTAATCTGTCTGTCTACTGAATTAACATCTCACAAAGTATGCTTTACCAGTCCCTCTATTAAACATTTTAAGAAATCAGAGGGGTGTTCATCTTTTTCCTAATAGCTAACTTTTAATAATTGAAGGCTTGGTTCTAGTTCTTAGACCTTGAAGAATACACACTAGAAAGAAATGTCTTTTCCATTCTTCTGCCTGGCTATTAGCAGCAGTGCTCTGACTGGTTGGGCTCCAGTGGGAACAAGTAATTCTACTGGTTGTCCATCTTTTGAGTCCTTATAACAATATAATATTCCTCTTCAAATGCAGTAGCAGTTTGTAATGCTGTCCATTTTGCCATAGAAGTCAAAGCTTGGTTTAAGATTAACATTATATCTTTCCAATTTAGTTCATAAGTCTGAATAAATCCTCTAAAAGACATCAATGTACTTATCAGGGTCGTCTGAGGCACATGAACTCTGGAAGTTTCAAATTTCCTATTTACTCCTTTAAAAGATATTGTCCTTGAGGAGCTTGCATAAACCCAGCTAAGAATGGGTGTAGCCTTTTAGAAGCATGGATTATAGCTGTTTTAGAAGTCCACACCCTCTAGACTAGAAAGGCAAATAGGGGAAACCTTACTTTCACCAATGGTGGGTGAGGCTGAAATGCCTGGTTCTCCTGTTGCTCATATCTACATTTCAAAACTTAAATAACAATGACCTTCTTAATGTAAACCAAATCTGAACATAAGACATTTTTACCATTTTCCTTTTTACATCATCTTTTTAGTTATAAACTAGCATCACAGTTGATACTTTCCTCTTCATTTCATTTAAACAGCTCTTTTTAACACATAAGGATCAAACGTCTTCTGGTGCCGAATGAAGCACACTCTAAAGGAGTAAGAGTCTTTGTCTGTGAAATAACCTGGAATTTAATAGAAATTACCATACTGGGTGTCCCCACCTTTTCTCTAATTGATTACTCCACCCAGGCATCCCTGAGTAGTGCTCTCCAGAGCAGGTGGATGCTCCTGTTGGAGAGAAGGGAGACAAGATCCCACCTGCCTAGCCATCCTCTAACTGGCACATGATTCCTATCTCCTGAAATATCTCACAAACACTTCACTTACTCTTATTGACTATTTGTAAGTTACAATTGGTCTGGTGACCTGAATGTCTACAGAAGGAAGCACTAACTATGGCATAAAAGGTCAGATAGAAGTAAGCACTTCTCAGGCTACAAAGATCACTTCTAGAGATAGATAGAACTATTGACTGGAGAGATTTGGCCCCGTGCAATGAACCAATCTCCAGACACTTGGTTTCCATCTGATCACCTAGGTAAACATTTCTAGCAACTAAACAAGATTTAACCTTGAAGCTCACAGGTGAAATTTATATTTATCATCTAGCAATCACATTTTACATGTTGGTAAAGACATTACAGCTGGCAAAAATCTTACTCTTAGTTAACACATAGGGCACAGATATAAACTTCCCCTGATAACCACTATTGTAAACTTTCTCAGCCTTATTTCTGAAATAGTGACTCATTAACTTGTTCTACTGAAAAGCTCAGGTAGAAGTCCTACTTTACTAGCAGAGAGAGAGAAAGTACAATAGGTAGGTGGAGATCTTTCAGTGGCCAGGGGCCAGTTTCCACCAAGGAACCTTCAGGTTTGGCACCTTCTCCCCTCAGGCATTCTTGGTTTCTTTTGGCCCACAAAACCAGAGATGTCTCCAGAAAGGAACCCAGCAGTTTCTCTGGTCAACATTCCATCAGCCATAGGCTTCAATGGGGATTCACCAAAGAACAACTGGGGAAACCTGTCCTCTACTTCAAAGAGTGGCAGCTGCTCTAAGAGCATTTACTAGCTGGCAGAGTAACCGCTGTTTGTAAGTTCTATAAGGGATAGCTAAAAGCCTGAACAAGATTACCTAGCACTTTACACTAAAGATTTTAAAGTCTACAACTTATCTCTTATGGACCTAAATGATAACTAGACCTAGGAGAAAAGTTTGAATCCTCCCTCATACTAAATGTGTTTTAGTCCCATAAGTGTGCTGCTTTTGGAGATAGCTCCTTCTGGTGTCACCCAGAGTCGGTTCTCTCCACTGTTTCAGGTTTAGTCTCCAGAAGGAGACCTGCCCAGAACACTAAGCCAGGACACGGCTTTTATATGTGTTCTACTGGATGGGCATAGTCCTCTTTGTCTCATATGACCCAGAGATGGGGCATGTGTGCTTTTTCTAAAATGACTTCCCTGACTTTGGCATTAACAAACACTCATTTTCTAAGGGCTTCACTTAGCTGGAACAGTCTATAGAGTTTTCCTAATTTTACATGCCTCTAAAAGGGAAAATACAAAGAGGTAGGAAAATGAAGAGTAAGGTCAAAGAAAGGAAACTAAAACAGATCAGGCCTGACATTTCCTCTAGCATGTAGAGGGGGATCAGAACCAATCTATCCCAGTGAAACTTGTCCTCCAAGTCTTTAAGAATGGTTGCCGACCTAATGTCATTTAACTGGCAAAAGGAGTCCCATGTTTCAGATACAAGCATGTATATTTTATAAGTCCGAGCTGGCTAAAAGGTCCCATTTTACAGAAATTTACATAAAATCCATGAGGAGGCTCCTAACATTACTCTAATGTTATGGTCTAAAATCCAGCAAGGAATACTAGTACATTTAGTTAACCAGTTCAAACAAAACGTAAACGAATACACAACAGTCACAAAATGTCCCATTAATGAAATACCATGAACTTGTAACATTTCCACATTTTAACTTAAGATTTACTGACAACATTTTGACCAACATTTTACCAACAATATATAAGACGAAACAGAAACAATTGTAAGCAATTTTAACAGTACTATGTGAAACAAAACTGTATGAGGCAAAGCATGAACACTTATGAGCAATGGGCAAAGACATATTAACATTTGAAACATAAATTTGTGAACTAAGCAAGTCCCAATTCAGAATTTTTTAAAGAAAAGCAAACTCATACCTCCATCCAGTCTTGGTGGGAAACTCCAAAATAATACAGGGAGAAAAACTGGTCTTGTGGGGGGTGACCTCTAAATGACATAGGGCTAAAAAAATGATCTCTGGACGTGACCTGCACGAGTTTATGTTCTCTAAAAACCAAAGAATGAATTTTAGAAACAAATGGAAGTTACGAGCAGAATATATTTATTGAGAGAAAGAAAGCTCCTGTCCCAAGAGAGGGACAGGAGGGGGGGCCTGAGCAGGTAATTCTCCCCTTGCATCTTCTAATCTATTCAACTGATCCTCAGGTCTATTTTGTTGCCAGTACCATTCTGATTTTATCACAGTAGCCTTGTAGTATAATTTCAAGTCAGGAATT
>NW_004524803.1:2476512-2493309 GCF_000260255.1 Octodon degus | reverse complement strand
TATATATGTTTGTTTATCTAGACATCTGCAGAAGGACAGTCAAGCTGCTTTCACCCTTTGATAGTTGTGAATAGTGTTCCTACAGATGTGCATTCAATATGTCTTTTTAGTTCTTTTGCACTTAAGCCTACAGTGGAACCAAATTGTGAGGTCAAAGACAGGCAGGAGGCATCACAATTCCTGACTTGAAATTATACTACAAAACTACTGTGATAAAATCAGCATGGTACTGGTAACAAAATAGACCTGAGGATCAATTGAATAGATTAGAAGATGCAAAGGCCTCTACGAACACACTCAGTCACCTGATCTTTGACAAAGGGACCAAATATGCTCACTGGAAGAAAGATAGCCTCTTTTACAAATGGTGCTGGAAAAACTGGCTCTCTACATGCCAAAAACTCAAACTTGACCCAGGTCTATCACCATGCACTAAGCTAAAGTCAAAGTACATTAAAGATCTAAATATTAAAACAGTAACACTAAATCTCCTGGAAGAGAAAGCAGGAGGAACTCTTGAAGACATAGGGGTAGTCCCTACAGATGAAACTTTAAAAAATCAAATCACACAGATAATACTTGAAACAATTAACAACTGGGACCTCCTCTTATAGAGCTTACCTCACGTCAAAAGAAATTACCAACAAAGGGAAAAGACGACCCACAAATTTTGAAAAAATCTTGACTAATAAGCACTCAGACAAAGGTCTGCTCTTTAGAATTTATAAAGAACTAAAAACCATTAGGCCTCAAAATTTAAAGACCCAGTCCAGAATTGGGCATTGCAGATGAACACACACTTCTCAGAGGATGAAATTAAAGAAGTGAATAAATATATGAAAAAATGCTCCACATCACTAGCCATCCATGAAATGCAAATTAAAACAACATTGAGGTACCATCTCCCTCCCCAAACAACAGCTATTATAAAGAAATCAATCAACAACAAATGTTGGAGAGGCTGTGGGGAAAAAAGAACACTTCTCCACTGCTGGTGGGAATGTAGACTGGTGAAACCATTATGAAAACCAGTGTGGAGACTCCTTAAAAACTAGGACTGGAAGTCCCATTCAAGCCAGCTATCCCCCTCCTGGGATTTTCCTGAAGTAACTGAAAGTGTCATATCATAGTGATATATGTGTGCCTATGTTTATAGCAGCACAATTTGTGATAGCCAAATCTTGGAAACAACCAAGATGCCTGTCACCTGAGGAATGGATGAAAAAGATGTGGTATTTTTATACAATGGAGTATTACTCAGCTATAAAGAATGATAAACTTGAAGCCTTTATATTTAAGTGGATGCCACTTGAAAATATACTCATAAGTGAAATAAACCAGACCCACATGTGTAAATATTGTATAATCTGCCTAGTATAAAGAACTCAAAAGAAGAAATACAAATATAAAGGTATAAGACAATTAAAAGGAAAGCAAGAACTTGAGGATTGGACAATGAGGAAAGGGCAAGGAGAAAAGCTGGGAAACATGACAGGAGCAAAGCCATACATTTATATGTACAAGATGGGTAAGGTAATGATCCTGAGAAACATTAGCAGGTTTTTGAAACTAGCAGTTAATTTGTAGGATTCTCACCCTGACTAACTATATATTCTGATACCTGTGAACTAAGCAACTGCACTGAAGATAGCAATGTGTAATAAAAGGGTCATGCTTGGAATACCTGTCATTCTGGTCTTCTAACTATGTACTGCTTGTTATGACATACCAATTATGACATACTGTCTCTCATGTAAATGTTTGGGTTTTTTTTTTAAAAAAGGATACATTATGAAAAAAAGAGGCAAGAACAAAAAAGTCACAGGACTGTCCTGCTACAATACTGTATATGGTTAGATTTCTAAATTTCTGTGTAAAAAATATGTAATTGTTTATTCATATTTTTTAATTTTTTTATTTTTTAAATTTTTTCTCCATATTCTGCAGAGACTTCAAGTTTAACATATCAATACTTGATGGAAAATACCTGTTCCATGCTATTTCTAAGATGTTTGATATTTAGACAGAAAGTGAGGTTAAACCCAACTGCAAAGTTGTAGGGTAATAATAAACTTCTCTTCTGGAGGGTTGACAACATAAGTTTGCAGACCATAAATTAGAGGAAAAAAAAGGGCTGAAAGGACAACCAACATTTTGGCCCTAGCTTTTCAAGGCCAATGAAGACTGAGGACATAGGAGAACTTATACTGTAACATCCTATAAATCAGTGGTGTCCCAAATTTTCTGATCAAGAAGATTATGGAGCCACAGAGCAACGTGATTGATGACCTAGAATGTGCCCAAGGAGAGTTACATGGAGAGAAAACATTCTCTCAGGCTTTCACAGAGAGCAAACTCGTCAAGCAATGGCCATGATTCATCAACAGGGCTGACACTGACAAAAGATTACAAACTGATGTGCAGGGTTTCAAGATAAATCCTGAGGGAACTTGACTGACTTTATCAGATACAAAAGTTAATTTTTTAATAGGTCTTGCTTTATCTTGGTCTTAACAATCTAGCAGAAAAGTTTAAAAATGAGGTGTAAAAAGTAAAGCCATATTAATATGCTGAGCTGTAAAAGGCTCAAGTCAACAACTTCTGACATAGCCAGTCCTATGGATAACCCACTACTATTATGGACCACTGGACTGTACTGGATTATTTTGCTGAATTCACACACCTATAATATTTAAATGGCAATGGAATACCCATCTCTAAGAAAACTAAACAAAAAAAGGGGATACAAAGGAATTACCATTTTGTATCTGTATATACAAAATAGGATAAATATACAGCTACTTTCTCTTAATTCAATAAGAAGAAAGATTTATATTAATAGTTTTTGGACAGGATAGCATGTCTGTATCTTGTACTGTGAATAACCACTAAGAAGATAACAATATGCAATGCATTAATTATTGAAACTGTCCTTTTAATCGGTTTTGAAACTGTCTCATTGCTGTTTCTTAATAAAATTGATAAAGATAAATAAATAAAAGTAAATTTCTTAAAATTCAGCAGTGAATCCATCAGGGCCTGAGCCTTTCTTTGTTGGTAAACTAATATCTTTATTGATATTAGTTTATTTAGGATTTTTATATCTTTTTGAACAACTTTGGTAATTCATATGTATTGAGGAATCTGCCCATTGTTTCTGCATTTTCTATCTTATTAGAATACAATTTCTCAAAGGAGGTATAAATGATCTTCTGTATTTCTCCAGGGTCCATTATGATTTCAACATTTTCAACTTAATTGCATGAATTTGAATCTCTTCTTTTTCTTTGATAAGTTTGGCTACAGGTTTGTAGATTTTATTTAATATTTCAAAGAACCAGCTCTTCATTGATTCTTTGTACTTTTTTTAGTCTCAACCTCAATTTCTCCTCTAATCTTCCTAATTTCCTCCCTCATATGAGCTTTTGACTTAGCCTGCTCCTTTTTTTTTTCTAAAAGTTAAACTGTTTATTTGTGCTTGGTCTGTTTTCCTGATACAGGTATTCACTGCTATAAATTTCCCTCTTAAGACTGCTTTCATTGTCCCATAAGTTCTGGTATGTTGTATTGTCATTATTATTTAATTGTAGAAACTTTCTAATTTCTTCTCTAATTTCTTCTGTGACCAATTTGTTGTTCAGGAGGGTGCTATTTAATTTCCAAGTGTTTATGAAGTTCTTGTGGCTTCTTTTTATATTTTGCAGTACCAGGGATCAAACTCAGGACTTTCTGCTTTCCAGGCAAGCACTTATTCCACCGAACTATCTCCCTGGCCCCTTGTGGCTTCTTTTGCCATTATTTCACAATTTCACTGCCCTATGGTCTAAGTATGCATGAGATAATTTCAATTATTTTGCAGTTACTTTAGCATGTTCTTCAAGCTAGTATGTGGTCTATTTGTGAGAACATCTAGTGTGCAACTGACAAGAATGTGCATTCTAATGTTGTGGGTTGAAACACTCTGTAGTCATCTACTAAGTCCATTCATTCAAAAGTTTGGTTCAATTCTAATATTTCATTGTTGATATTTTGTCTAGTTGATCTGTCTTTCTGTGATAGTGGGGTTTTGAGATCTCCCAATACAATTGTACTAGCGCTTATCTGATTTCTCATGTCTACAAATATTTGTTTTATATGGTTGGATGTGGAGGTTATATATATATATATATATATGATTGTTGTCTCTTTCTCTTGGATTGTTCCCTTTACAAAGATATAGTGACCTTCCTTGTGTCTCTTAATCAGTCTTGGATTGAAATTCACTTTTTCTGCAAATAGAGTAGTTATCTCCCCCCCCCTTTTTAGCTCCTACTTCATGCAGTATTGTTTTTCATCATTTGACATTCAATCTATAAATGTCTTTAAATTAAATGGTCTTTTTTGTAGCAGCTTGTTATGGTTTGTATCTAGGTGTCCCCCAAAAGCCTCATGTAGTCTTAGGGCAGTTTCCAGTTTGTGATTAATCCACAATCAAATGTTGGGATTATGGGTGTGAGTGCTAAACCATTCTGGGGCAGATAATCTGCATAAAATGTAAGGAGGGGAGAGAGGTTTGCTAGCTGCCACAGCTGCTGCTCCTCCCTTTTGCCCTTTGCTATTTTCAACCACCATGAATGGCTGCCCTCTGCCATGTGCCAGTCTGCCTAGGAGCCAGCTCAGTATGGTCTGAAACCTCCACTAATTGTAAGCTAAATAAACCTTTCCTTCCTTCATTTTGGGTGCTGGGTATTTTGTCCCAGCAACAAGACAAAAGTAACCAAGACAGAATTTGGTACCAGAATTACGGTCATTGCTGTGACTATATGCCTGACCGTGTCCTTCAAGAACCTTTGGGAATGGCTTATGGGAAGAGATAGGAAGGATTTGGAGATGTCACCTACAAGAGAGGCTCTGAAACATCTTTGGCTGCTCTATATGGAAGATTCTTGTGAGAACTCAGAAGACCAGAATGCTGATGGAAATCCTGCCTGTAAAGACCAGGCTTGGGAGGCTTCTTGTGGGAAGGATTGAATTGGTTGCTGGACTACAGACAATGTGTGTTATGACTTGGCAGAAAGTTTGTCTGAATTTTGCCTGTGTCCAGAGACTTTTCCTGAGGCTGAAATTAAGCATGGTATACTGGTTAATCTGGCTGAAGAAATTTCAAGGCAATTGAATGTTGAGGCAGTGGCATGGATATTGTTGGGGGCTCTTAGTCAGATTTATGTTGGGAATCAAGAGCAAAGAACCCAACAAACAGGATGATTTAAAATGTTGTGAGTTTGGCCAGAAAGGAAGCTTCAATAAAGTTGTGAAATTATGGAGAGGAACAGAATGGAAAAGACAGCCTCAGGGCACCACAGGAGGTGGCAGGTATCCACCCTTTTCAGTCTCAAAACTGCAAAGGTGAAAGACTTTGCTTTGAAGAGAAAGCTACAGAGGGCCATGTTCCAGAATTGAGGCAGCCACAAAACTAGGTTCCAGAATGCTGGTGCTATAATTTATTCCTCAGAATCAGGTTCAGAATGTTCAGCAGTCCAGGCACTCAACTCTTACAGCCAAGAGAGAAGAAAATCTGGCTACTGCTTCAGCTGGCAGTAGACCTTGTTGTCATCCACATGGCTCTGATTTTAGGCACATGCAGAATGCAAGAGTTCTGAGGTTAAGAAGACTTCTGCCTAAATTTCAGAAGGCCTGGAAATCCTGGAAGTGTGTGAAGCAGAGAGTAAGAAGCCTAATTTGCAGTGGAAACCCCATAAATTCGGAAAAGCCAGAAACATGGATCATCTAAGGGAAATTGCAAGGAGGTAGCAAAGTCAGCCCCAGAGAAAAACCATGGGAGCTACCACCAAAAGTGCCATAAAGGTGGAGCACATGGAGCTCACAATTCACTGCAGATTGTGTCAGATGTTCCACATGGAACTACAGGACTTAGTATGTGACTTGCTGGATTTTTAACTTGCTTTAATTCCAGTGCTTTTTGTTCTCTTTTTTGTAAGTTTTGAAATGGTAATGTTTACCTTGTGCCATTGAATGTTGAAATTGTTTAATTTTTCATTTGTATAGGGAATCACAGCTTAAGAATTTGGCTTAGATCTTGAAGGAGTCTTGAGAATTGGGCTTTTCAGTAATGCTGAAACTGTTAGGACTTTGGAAACTCTTAGAGATAGACTAAAATGTCTTTTGCATAAAGGGATGTGCATGAGTCTTTGTGGGGGCAGGGGGAGAATGTTATGGTTTGTGTCTTGTTGTCCCCCTAAAAGCCTTAAGCACTCATGGGGCAGCTTCTAGAATTTGTGATTAATTCATGAACCAATGCTGGGATTATGAGTGTGAGTGCTACACCAGCATTGGGGCAAATAATTTGTATAAAATGTAAGAAGGTGAGAGAGGTTTGCTAGTTGCCACAGCTGCCGCTCCTCCCTTTTGCTGTTTATTGTCATCCACTGCCTTGAATGGCTGCCCTCTGCCATGTGTCATTCTGCCTTGGAGCCAGCTGAGTATGGTCTGAAACATAGCCTACAAAATGACAAACAGAGGTAACCTTTAATTTTCCACCTTTAACCATATGGACTAGATTTGTGGTTATATAACAAAATCTCTGCTGTCACTGGTAGACAACATGTGGAGGGAGTCTGATCCTTGTTGAGTTATCCCAGCACACCAGAAGTAGTTTTTTGACAAGGTAAAAGATAATCTCACCAAGCCTGTGCCTTCTGGCAAAGACTATCCTCATGAGGCCTGCAGTCATCAGCACACCTTCCACAGGTCTGAGCCCAGCTGAGACCCACCAGTTGAAGCCTGCAGCTGCTCTGAGTTCTGAGTTCAGCCAGTCCCTACTAGGCAATTGTTCTCTTGACCAGGATGACTGAGACCTCAGCACTCACCCTTAGCTAGTGCAGTCCTTTATGTCCACTGTTCCATTACTCTACTGCATCTCTCTTTGGAGGTCGCTGGGGCTGTCAGCAGTCACTGTGTGTCTGCATGTTTGGATAGCTCCTCTCACTAGGTGAGTACCATCTCAGGGAGAAGGCTCTGCTGGTTACCTTCCTCTTCTTCATTGAAGTTTCTCTCTTCACTTTCTCTGTGAGCTTCAATTCATGTTTCAGATCTTTCCTTGATCCAGGGGACCTACTTCCCTCTTTCTTGTCTTCCTTGCATTGTTACATTCCAGCATCTTGACAGCAATTCTCAGAAAGGCTCTTTCTCTGCTGCTTACCACTCTACCATCTTGGTGTTCCCCAAACACCTTTACTTCCCAGAGGGACAGAGCCTGAAAGCAGTCAGCCTAGTGCCTGGCCATGAAGGCCCCAGGATGATAGATGTGCTTCATGTTTGCTTTATTTAGCTAAACCATTTCTAATATTTCATGTTTTCTTTTTCATTATATTTATTTAATTTTTTTTATTTATTTGAGAGAGAGAGAGAGAGAGAGAGAGAGAGAGAGAGAGAGAGAGAGAGTGGCCAGCTGTCCCTGATGCCTTGCCAAGCTTGTTCTAAGTAGGTGCTTTAGACCACTGAGCCATCTCTCCAGCCCCTCTTTTTCATTATAAGTTGAACCAGTAAAAAAAAAATTGTGATCTAGCTCTATCCTACAAGTCTTCTATTCATCACTTCTTGCTGCCTTACATAAGGCATATTAAAAGTTCATAATTTATACAAAGCATAGTAAAAATAGATGTGTATGTATATACCTGTATAAATGTACATATATTTCTTACACTGAGAGGCTGTTATGGTTTGCACTTTGTCTGCCCAAGTCATGTGCTAAAGGCTTGGCTGCCAGTTAATGGGCTTTTTGAGAAGGTGGCTAAATCATATGGCTGCTAACCTTATCAGTGGATTAATTTATTGATGACTTGAAAGCCAAATGGACTGTTAGGAGGTAGGGTGTAAAGGTCATAAGAGGCTTGTCTTGGTAGAGTCAGTCTCTCTCTCTCTCTCTCTCTCTCTCTCTCTCTCTCTCTCTCTCCTTCCTGGATGCCATAAATACAGATTTCCTCTTCCATGTCCTTCCACCATCATGTTTCTGCCTTGTCACAAGCCTCAAGCAATGGTGCTGGGCATCTACTGACTGAAGCCTCTGTAAATATAATCCAAAACAAACCTTTCCACTCTCTAAGTTGATTTTCTCAAGCATTTTTTGTCACAGTTACAGAAAGCTGACTAACATAGAGGAGCAAACACAATGACAGTATAGTAGCAGTGAACATAACTAGAAGCTAAATTCTTGGGTTTCATACATCATATTTTACATGCCCATAGAGGTGTATTAGATAGTTTTCCATTATTGTAAAAATAAATTTATAAAGATTCAAAGTTTATTTTGGCCCACAGTGTTGGAGATTTTAGTTGACTTCATTTCTTTTAACCTGTAGCAGGTAGCAAGCACATCATGACAGAAGTGTGTAACAAAGCAAAACTGCTCATTTCATGGCTAGCATAGGAAAAAAAAAAAAAAAAAAAAACAGGACGAGAAGAAAAGCCCAAAGCCCAAGTAACCTGAAACCTCTCACTAGGCCTCTCCTTTTAAACATTCTACCACCTCCCAAGACCATCAACCTGAAGACCAAGCATTAAACATATGGGCCTCTTGAGGATATTCCAGATGGAAATAAGAATTTAGGACTTTGGAAGAAAAGGCAAATTCTAGGGATACAGTGGAGAAGTACAAGATTAGCTCTAAAATTTCCTGCAAGAAAGTAAGGGTCCTTCTGTCCTGCTACAATATTGTATACAGTTAATTTCTAAATTTTTGTGTAAAAAATTGTAATTGTTTATTTCTCTTTTGTTACTATTTTTTATTATTTTTTTTCTCATTCTGTAGGGATTGAAAGTTTAGCACATCAATGATCAATGGAAAATACCTGTTCTATGTTGTGTCTAAGGCATCTGATATTCAGACAGATACTGATGTTATGCTCAACAGCCTATGTTTTAGAGTAATAATATCATTAGGCTTCTGTAGCGTTAACAACTTAAGTTCACAGACCAAAAAATCAGAGAAAAAGAAGGGCTACACGAATAGCCAACATTTTTGGCCCTAGTCCTTCAAGGCCAGTGAGGACTCAGGACATAAGAGAACCTGCACTGTAACATCCTGTAACTCAGTGGTGTCCCAAATTTTCTGATCAAGAAGATCATGGGGTCATAGAGGAAAGTGATCAACGATGTAGAGTGTGCCTAAGGAGAGTCACCTGGAGAGAAAACATTCTCTCAGGCTTTCACAGAGAGTAAATTGGTCAAGCAACGGCCATGACTCATCAACAGGGCTGACACTGACAAAAGATCTACAAAGTGCTGGGTAAACCCTGAAGGGATTTGACTGACCTTGTCAGATACAAAACTTACATTTTTTGTTATATAGGTCTTGCTTTATCTTTGTCTTAACCATCCAGCAGAAAAGTATAAAAATGAGGTATAAAAAATAAAGCCATATTAATACGCTGAGCTGTAAAAGGCTCAAGTCAACAACTTCTGACATTGTCAGTCCTACGAATAACCCACTATTATGGACTACTGGACTATATTGGATTATTTTGCTAAATTCATGCACCTACAATATTTTAATGGCAATGGAATACCCATCTCTGACAAAACTAAACAAAAAGGGGGGTATAAATTAAGGACCATTTTGTAGCAAATATAGTATATACAAAATAATAAGAATAGATACACTGCTACTTTCTCTTAGTTCAATGAGAAGAAAATTTTGAACTAATACTGTTTAGGCAAGATATCATGTCTTCATCTTATAGTATGAATAACTACTTTGAAGACAACAAAATATGTAACATATTAACTATTGTAACTATCCTACTAACCTGTTTTGAAATTGTCTCATTGCTATTTCTTTCTCAATAAAATTAATAAAAAAGTAAGAGTCCTTTAGAATAATAATACAGCCCTGTTAAAAGTGTCCAGGAGCCAACATGAGTTTCCAACATGTGTTGGTACAGGAACTAAATCTAGGATAATTTTAATAAGAAAATAAGTAATAATAGTAATATATTATAACTCTTAGAATAAATATTCATGTACATACTGATATGATTGAATAAACAAATACATAAGAAAAGAAAGCTCTTCTTAAAGTAGAATTTCAATTAATAAGCATAGAGGGAATGGTGAAAAAGAGCACCATTTGGCTACCAACTCAGTTAAAGATAGTTATTTCAGGCTAGACTCATCAATGGGTTGCAAAATAAGCAAAAGTATAACAAGAAACAATATACTTACATGGTTCTAATGTGCATTCATGCAAAATTTTCATTAAAAACCAAAGGGAATAAGAACTTAAGTGCAGAACCTGCTGAACACCTTTTTAACCAAGTGATCATAATTAACATCAGCAGTAATGAGACAGATTGACATCGTCTACTACTTCCTGATGACTGAGAAAGATATTCCATCATTTTGCTAGTATTTTTACCCAAAATGTACAAGACAAAATGGATTTTTCATCATGCAAAAACTTCGGCTAATTACAAATCAAAAGATATTGTATAAAAATAACTGGCCAAGACTCTTCCAAATTGGAGCATCATAAGTAATAGTCTGAAGAACTGTCCCAGATTACAAGAAGCTAAATTTGACATGCCCATTAAAACTAGTGCACAATTATGATTGAGCTCATGAATCATAAAAAGGACTTGTGACAAAATTTAAATAAGGTCTATAGATTATTTAATAATATAACAAACTAAATGTTTTGGTATTAACTATTGTACCATGGTTGTTATGGTTTGTGGCTGGATGTCCCTCCAAAGCCTCACATGGTCATGAGGGTGGGCTTTTCAAAGACAGCTTGTTAAGCCTGGACCTCTTGTGTTCATGCCTTAACCTCAGGAAACAGAATTACAGCATTTTCAGCTTGACTTAGCAGGGGCCAAGGATCTTTGCTTTGCAAACATCCTCAGTCTGTAAGAAGAGGCAGGGCATTGGTGTGAGTGCTACACTGATCCTAGGGCAGATACATTGCTTACAATATAAGGAAGGAAAAGAGGCTTGCTCTGCTTTTTCTGTCTTCTGCCATCTTGAACCACTGCCCCTCTGCCATGCCACCCTGGTTTAGAGCCAGATGATTAAGTTTGAAGCTTCTATAAATTGTGAACTAAATTAACCTTTCCCTCTTTAACTTTGTGTATGGTATATTTTGTCCCTGATAAGTAGTATTTGGGGACTTCTATTTTTGTAACATTTTTTAATATCTGAGTTTATCCCAAAATAAAAACTTACTGTTCATGCTAACACATAGTTCTTTATGTCAACATAATGATATTAATTTCTAGTAAAGATGGCTATTTATCTTATAGAACATTTCTAAAAAGATCATTTTTCCAAATAACTTTTAAGTAAGATCTGATAATAGAGATCTCTGAATTACTAATCACTGATAATAGAGATCTCTGAATTTCCAAGGGTGCTATGTAACAGTGACAACCTCAGGACTCTATGTAAAATTTCCTGAAGTCCCACTGGATATTTCCTGAGGTAGACCATAGGATGACACCAAAAGAGTCTAAGGAAGATGTGTGTGACTGTGGTGGGACAGACTGGTTAGGAAAGAGGGGCATGGCAAGGTCACAGGCCACAGATACCTACACAAAGGGGAAGCGCATATGAACTCTGGTTCGTAGTTAGGCTAGGAAGGAGATGTAAAAATAATTTACATTTTAAAGTTCAAGATTTAGTAGCAGCATCTGAAAAACAGGGAAAGAACCACAGATGCTTAACTGTCATCAAAGATAGTAGCATCTTGATAGAAATAAGGAAGTTGGGAGGGACAGATGATGAACCCAATTTTGGCCATGTTGAACTTTAAGTAATGATGGAACATTTGGAGATATGAGGCTGAAACTCAGAAAAGAGATTCAAGCTGGAAGTACATTTGTGTCACCAGCAAAATGTTAAATGTTGCAATCATTAGCATGTATGAACTCTTTGATGGAAAAAAATAAGATAAAGAAAATCACAGGAACAGGGCTACAGAGGGGGAAAAGACTGGATATAGGCTTTTATATTGCTAGGCCCAATTATTCTCAGAAAATGTGTATTATCACTAGAGTGAAGACTTTAAAAATTGCAGCAGACAACTACTAGGATGGTGCCTGCCTCATGAATGTCCTCCATCTCTGATATTGGCTTATGATTACACGCGGAGGTGGCAAATGAGGAGGGGAAAGGCTGTAGTAGCCACATCCTGCACCTTGGCACAATCTAATCAGGAGGATGTAAGCCTGGCCCAAGCAAAACTAATGAATTTAGGGTTCACATCTCACCACAAATCACTCTAGATGCTGGACACAGAACTATAAGATTTAATGTTTTCCCTGAAAGGCTACAATCTTGCTTTGATCTGATTCTTTCTATTACGTTCTTCCATTATGGAAAGAGGATATTTACTGTGTGCCATTGTACATTGGAAGTATTTAATTTTCTTTCCTATTTTTATAGGGGCTCGCAGCTAAGAATTTTCCTTGAATCTCAGGAGAAACTTTGGACGTGATCTTTTGAGCAATGCTGGAACTGGTACAACTTGCATTCTGGATATTGAGATGGACATGAGTCTTTTAGAGATAAGGGGTAGAATGTTATGTTCAGACCTAAATTGTCTTCCAAAAGCCTCATGTGTTTGAATGGTGATTGTATCGTAGGGGGCACCATACCCAATACTGGATTACTCCACTGATGAGTTTACTGCTGACTTGCTGTTAGAAGGTAGGGTCTGGTTAGAGGCAGGTCTCTGGAGTGTGACTGGGCAGGGTGTACTTACTTTTCTAGCTCTCTGTTTGCTCTCCTTTGGCCTCTGTTTCCTGGCCACCATAGGTTGAGCACCTTTACCTCTGTCATCCTGTTCTTGCCCTGCAGACAGCCAACCTAGGATATTTTGAAAGCCATGCCCATTTCAGCCAAGATTTGGTAAACACATTGCTGTCATCTCAGGATCAAGTTCTGCTGTCTGAAATGCCAATATTCCATGCTGCCACATTAAAAAGCAGTCACATGTCTGATATGAGGGATGGATGTGTGGTAGAACTGTCCTAATGTTTTTTAAATTTCTAAATGCCTGACATTCTTTACCTTTATGCAGAAATGAGGCACATAGTTGTGCTTATGAACCAAGACCAAATTATTTTTCCAAGAAATCATATTGACTCAGCATAAATACACAAGTGCATATCAAGCAGAGACTCTAGGGTTCTAGGCCCTGACATGGAAAGATGCATTCAGGTATGAGAACTAGGGAAGCCTGGTAGTTTCCTCAGGAGTAGCACCTTCCTTATGGGTACTGAGTTTGCCCAGCTTCAGAATCATTCCTCATGGTTCTCTGCACTTTTACTACACTTTCCCAAGTGATAGGAACAAAGCCTTATGCCTGCAAGCGAAGTCCTAATACAGTGGCAGAACGCAGCACAGTAGCTGAGCCCATCTCTGTTATCCTTGCCTGACACAAGCAGTGACCTCACCCCTTGGCCATCTTCCTCAGGCACCAACCACTGTGGTGACCTCACTTCACTTGTTATCCTATCTCAACCCAGGCACTGAGGAGCCTTTGTTTACTTATCTGAACTTGGTCTGTGGGTGTGGGTATTCTCTCTGCACCCTCCAGGAGGTCCACACTGCTCCCTCCTACTTCAGTCCACTCCCTCTTCTCAGGAATGCTTCTCTTATCTATTTTCCTGTTCTTGGCAGCTGACAGCTTTATTCAGAATGTGAAGAATCATGTAATCCTGAGCAAGCAAGTTGGGAAAGGGATTAGAATTACTTCTAACCAAGAGGAAGGGCAGTCCCTAAGAGCCAGGCACTTTAAAAACTACCAATTGGATGCCTGGATCATAAAAGCAGTTCAGCCTGGCCGGTGGTGAATGTCTAATTTTTTTTTTTTTAAGTAGAATTGTTTCCTGCTGGACCCACCCCAGTAAGTTAGATGCAAAATATACATTCAAATAGCTGAATGCATTGACCTGTTGTATGGGGTTACTTAGTATTGTTCATTTAAATACTGCAGAATGTCTGTCAAATACAATGGTTTTCCCTGTAGCTTGGTTGATGTTAAACTGTTCTGACAGTAAGTAGCCAATGGGTTCAGCAGCTCTGAAAGGAAAATCCTGATTTGTGTTAATAAAACCATGTCATCAGCATAGAGAAAGGCACATACTCCTCTATTTATTATACTTCAACACATTCTCCTCATGCATTCAATAGCTGAATATATTTTTATATATGAATGGGCTATGATGCAAAATTAGGACACTCTCCTGTGTTTACACTTAGAATGTTATCCTAAGCATGAGAAACTACAAATGTGCATCACAATGATTATAGAACTCGATTCTGAGATTCATTTAAAAGATACTGATTGAGTGTTCTATTGTTCTATGAATTGAAGATACAAAGATGAATAAGGCGTGGCATCTGTCCTGGAAGAAATTAGATGTAGTGGAGAAGACAGCACAAATGAGTACTGCAACTCTTCCAATGTTAGGATATAACTGCTGGTCATATTATATTCCTGATATTCAAGATGTGCAGATTTTCCATGTATAAAAATGAAATTCAGTGTAGTATAATGACATGTTTGTATGGGAGCATTCACAAATGATACGAACAGCAAATAAAATTACATTTTTTTCTTCACCGAATATTTGCAACTAAAAAAATAAAAAGTAAGACATGTCTATATTGTTACCTAGCCACAACCCACAACTCCATCACTTTATTTACTCTTTTGTTTTTTCTAAATAAAGAAAATGGTCATTCATAAATTCCACTTGCTTATCCTTTGAGCACGATATACCCTTCTAGCTGATTAGGTAAAAAGGTTTAATGAGAGGCAGTGGGCTAATTTTGTTTGGTTTCAAAGCTCTAAGTGTTAATGAAATCACTAGATGTCATGTTAGTAAAAGAACTGAACCTATAGGAAGCATAGAGATGATCATGTAACTCTAGAGCTCAAGTTGACAGCCTCTTGTACTACAGAAAATCAGTTTAATATCATTTCTCTTAAAGAAGTCTTCCATGGTTTGCTATTACTTCTGTTAATTCAACCTAGTCTTTCACTGAAACCAATTTAAATTTCCTTTTCATCTTTTAATGTCAAAAGAAATGAGTGCACTTAAAAAAAAAAAAGAGCTTCTTGAAACTAGAACACTGGAATTCAACAGCAGACTTATCTACTTCTCTGTCTCTGACTTAGGACTAAGTTTTCACACCCAAACTGGATATCAAAAAATCACTGGAAGGTGATAAAAAGAAAGCCTAAGTGTTTAAAAGTATCAGTGTGTTTGTTTTTAAGTAAAGAATAGCTTACAGACACCAAATCTCTTTAGTGTGACCAAGGCAACACAAATGGTTGAGACTGCACATGTTTAACCTATAATTTCTTCACCTCTAAAATGAAGGGTTGACTTAAATGAGCACCTAGAGCTTATGTGTTGTTAAAAATTATATTAACATGCTATTCTACTACCATTATAATTGTTTGAAAATAAATAAAATAGAAGACAACAAACATAACTAGTGTAGTACATCGATCCAAAGCAAACATCTTCATAGCTCACTTCAGCAACACATATGCAAAACAAAGATCTCTAAGATGCTTCCAATTTAGCTTTCTCCATAAAAATTAAACTGTAAAAAAGCTTATCTGGTGATGAAAAGATACTCCAATACCTATAGTTTGATTCAGACTTATGGTCAAGAAGTTAATCAGGATCACAACAAAGCAAGCATCATGGCACAGGCGATCATTTAGACCATAGTGGAGAGGAAATTGCTATTTTCTCTATTTTGATTTTATTCAAACCAATAAAAAATTTACTTCCCAAACAACTTACATTATATTTAATAATGAAATGTCAAAATAGAAGACAGCATTATGCATATCTCTAGGACCATTCATATCTCCTTAGGTAGTTAAAGCCCTCAGCTTTCAGTGCATTTAGAGTGTGTATTAAAGGCACGGTGCAATTAAATATTAATGGAATATTTACTGAGCACTTAATCTACTTCTTGGAAGTAAAGGGATCAAATGTGTATCCCCATATAAGCACAGTGACTTTCCAGATGCAATATTATGGTTGGTCAGCCTGGAGCCCTCAGACTCACCTGTAGCTTGTCGATAACCTCATCTTGTCAAATTATAACTTGTCACCAAGTATTCTGAATGAGACCCTCTGACATTTGTCAATACCTATCAATCCACACCCAACAAAGAAAGCAATGTAGTGTCAAGTAAAGGATTTAATTTAACAAGCTGGCTATAAACCTGTCATGGGTTGTTTTTTCTTAGCTTCCACTCCTTCACCACTTTCCAAGTCAAATCTAACCAAATACACAGGGTTCAGAAGAATCACGCTAGTTGAGAGTAATATCCATAGACTTCCTTACCTCCTTGTGTAAGTAATCGACTAGGTCCTGGCTGGCTAACTGGCCTCTGTCTATTTGTCAAGTGATTGAACTAAATGGCTTATAAGGAGAGTCACCTAGAGAGAAAACATTCTCTCAGGCTTTCACAGAGAGCAAATTGGTCAAGCAATGGCCATGGCTCATCCACATGGCTGACACTGACAAAAGATCTACAAACTACGGTACAGGGTTTCAGGGTAAAACCTGAGGCTAGCTGACTGACTTTGTCAGATGCAAAGGTTACATTTCTTGTTATATGGGTCTTGCTTTATCTTGGTCTTGACCATCCAGCACAAAAGTATAAAAATGAGGTATAAAAAGTAAAGCCATATTAATATGCTGAGCTGTAAAAGGCTCAAGTCAACAACTTCTGACATTGCCAGTCCTATGGATAACCCACTACTATTA
>NW_004524803.1:2471315-2473406 GCF_000260255.1 Octodon degus | reverse complement strand
GAATGGCTAGCGATGTGGAGCATTTTTTCATGTATTTATTCGCTTGTTTAATTTCTTCCTCTGAGAAGCGTGTGTTCATCTCGGATGCCCATTTCTGGATGCTTTCTTTAAAAAATAAAAAAACTACAGAGATTCCATCCCCCCCATCAGAGTGAGTGTAATCAAGACATACATACATACATGCATACACACACATGCACGCTAGCAAGAATGTCATGGTGGGTGGCCTACACTGCTTGTGATGATATAAATAAGAACAATTGCTATGAAAATTAGTATGAAGTTTTCTTGGAAAATTAAACATTATCATATGATTCAACTATACTACTCTGATATATAGCCAAAATTAAGTAGTTCATAAGAGCAAGATAGATGAATAGATAATAGAAATGTGATATAAGGGCCAGCCAGATAGCTCAGCAGACTAAAGCATCTGCTCAGGCAGAGCGCAGCAGCCAGCGGTCGATACCCCGCATGCCGGACCAGCCCCGCCCCTGCGTTGCGCTGATATGGTGATTGAACTGGGCGTGGTGGGGCATGCCTGTAATCCCAGCATTTGGGAGGCTAAAAACAGGAGAATCCCTCCGAATCCGATCTGTGTAGTGAGACCCTGTAGACTCTGTACCAAATACATTAAAAAAAAAAAAAAAAGCCTATAATTTCTTGCCATTCCTCTGTCTCCCTGCCATAGTACTTTAGCCAATGGCTGTTCTCCCATGCCTCTTAAATTTTTAGCACCTATAAATAATGGCCCTTTGATTCACTAGAAAGATACAATTCAAACTATGTATATATTTACAATATAGTTTCAAGATATATAAAGTAAAAATTGGCACAGTAACAAGGAAAAGCAGACAAATCCACAATCATCTGTAAGATTATTATACAACTTTGTTAACTGAACAAGTAGACAAAATAAATCAGAGTATTAAGTATGCGTTGTTACTATTACTAAGCCTAATTTAATTAACATATATAGTATATAGTACTCAAAGACTACAGGCTAAACACTATACAAACTTGACTGAGGTTTTCTCTAAAATATGCAAACTCCACGCATAATAGTGAAATCTTGCTTTTCCATTGTTCAGGGCACGGTGGTGCATGCCTGTAGTACCAGCACTCTGAAAGGCTGAGGCAAGAGGATTGCAAGCTCAACTTAAGCAACTTAAGAACATAGTGAGACTACCTCAAATAATTTTTATTTTACTTTAAAGAGGAACAAACAAAAACAAATAACAAGAATAAAGACAATAACAAAGCAACATAAAACAGTAAAAATGGTACAGAATTTAAAAACAATAGTTGCTATATTATATATTGTTACTATCAAATTTGTTGCTCAGATTACCAGATATAGGCAAACAAGATTGTTCAAACAATTAAATATTCATTCTTCCTTTCAAGAAACCTTAGAAACCTTAATTTTTTCCTTGTCCTTTTCATCTTTTTTTAATTTATTTTAAAGAGAAGTTAGAAATAATAGATGAAACAATAGAGATGATACACATTTTAAAAAACAAGATGAAAGGTATTCAACTGTGGTTGTTATACTGTACATTGCTATTTTCGATGCAGTTGCTCAGATTACAGATAATCAGCATATAAAATTGGTCAAAGTAAAAATGCTAAACATTAACTGCTACCTTCAAAAAACTGATAGAAATTAGTACTACAATCATCTTAGCTATCCTGCATATATATTTAAATGATTTTCTCTTCCTTTTTTCCCCTATCTTTTCTCTTTTTCCTCATCTCAGTTGTTTATTCCTTATTAAGTTTAAAAATTACAAAAAGGCTGGGGATGTAGCTCATTGTGAAGGCCCTGGGCTCAATCCCCAGATCAAAAGTATAAATAAGGACCAAATGGATAAGAGATATTGGGAAGTAAAAAGGAAAATATTCAAATGAAAGGAAGAACTAGGGAGGGAGCAGGGAGAAGGAAAAGAAGAACAAAGAGGTAAAAGTGAATAGAAAGAAAAAAATTCAAATGAAGCTTTTGTAAGTAAGAGAGGGAAGGGGCCAGGAAGGGGCTCAGTGGAATAAGCGCTTCCCTGGCAAGTGCAAGGGCCTGAGTTCAATCCCCAGTTC
>NW_004524803.1:2460575-2471215 GCF_000260255.1 Octodon degus | reverse complement strand
ATAGTGTGTAGATAGGATATTATGTCTGCATCTTGTACTATGAATAACTACTATGAAGACAATAATGTATTAATTATTGTCACTGTCCTACTAACCTGTTTTGGAACTATCTCATTTCGATTTGTTTCTCAATAAAATTAATAAAAAAATAAACTAAATGATTTATATCTGACATTCCATTATTTTGTCTAATTTTTCCTTTGGGAAATGAGACACACGAAGAACCCTAAATAAAGCCAAATTTCAAGTTTTAGCCTCAAGATAATACCTCAGCCAAATAATCTCCATGTGGAGATACAAGTCTTTTTCCCTCCATAAAACAATAACAGTAATAGTTATCCATACACAATGATAGCTTTGAGAAGGCTCAAGAGTCCATTTAAGAACCTGTGGCAATACAGATAAACAAAAAATAGAGAATAATTGCTAGTATGGATTAGGAAGAGAAAGGTAAAAGTGAGAACTTGAGAAGCTCAAGAACAAAGAAGGGTGGCAACTATCACAGTTTGCCACATAGCGGGTGCCCCCATGGTTCCCATGACCTACTCTGCAGAGGCCACCAGCACCTTTCTCCACTGAAATAACCAAGAATGACTCCTCTGCAGATGCCCTGAAGAGGAAGATGCTGCTAGTACACCTTCCCCTACAAGAAGAAACTGTTATTGTGCCACGCAGGACCAGAGCTGCTACACTCCAACCCCAAGCCCATCCCTGATCCCAAAGACACACCCTGTCCATGCTTACCTGCTTCCAGATTCTAGGTCTGTGGCCACACTATGGACATGTATACCTTAATCACCAGAGCCATCATTGCCTTATCCCATCCCAGGTCTTGGAGATTCTGTTTCTCTGAACATTCTAGCATTACAGACCCCAAATCCTCACGCACTTCATGCACACTAAACTCTCTAATATTTCACTCACTGTTTCAGAGAGCTACCCCACTCCTCAGACTCCCAGGGCTGCCATAACTCCTCACATGCTTCTGCTCTAGACCCTAGGTCCCCAGATTCTCCACAAGCAAGGGGTAACTAGCAATAAAGCAGCAGAGGTGGCTGTGCCCCAGGAACCTATGCCACCAGCACTTTGGACCCTGGAATCTTGTTTCCTCCACACATGCTAAGCTAAGGACCCCGACTTTGCAGCCACTCCATAAGCATTATACATCAGACACTAGTGACACTGCCACCACAATCATGCCCTCAAATCAAATTCAGGGCCAAAGGGATTCTCTCAACTAGAACTTTCCCAGCAGGAGAAAAAGAGATGAGGAGGAGCCCAGCAGCATTTCCTACCAAAGACCGCAAGAGCCTTCACCAACACTGCAGACATCCCTACAGCAGTGGACACTGACGATAGTGACAGCCTTTGCCAACATTGGCCTCAGTTGACAGAGCTGCATGAAAACTAGAACACTGTTCCTTCATGGGAGCCATTACTGCCATTCCTCATTCAACAGGCAGCCCAATACTCACCAGTAGGAGAGAGATTTCCCCATCTAAACCACCATAAAGTCTGGAAAACGTGACTACTTCATCAAACATAGACATCAGGACAAGACAGAAGAAAGTCAATCAAACACATTACCAAAGGAGAATAATAATAAAGTAAATGAACCCAGAAAATGGACTGTAGGAAGTGACTAAAATAATTACTTAAGGAAATGCAACAAGCCACTAATGTGCACAGAGAAAATTCAATGAAATTAGGAAAATGACACATGAACAATGCAAGAGCTTAGCAGCGATTAAAATCATAAAAATTAAAAAACCAGAAATTTTAGAGTCAAAAAGGTGATGAATGAAGTGAAAATGTTACAGTGTGCCAATAGCAGAATTCATCCTGCAAAATACAAAAATCTACAAACTTGAAAACAAGCTGTTTGGAAGTATACAATCAAAGGGGGAAAATAAAAGAATAACAACTAAAAGGAATGAAAAAAAAAAACCTGGGGCCAGCCAAACAGCTCGGCTGATTAAAGCACCTGCTTAGGCAGACAGAGCGGCCAGGTTCGATCTCGTGTGTGCTGTGCCAGCCCCGCCCCCGGGGTGTACTGAGATGGCGATTGAGACTGGGGCGCGCCTGTAATACCAGCGCTTGAGAGGCTGAACACAGGCGAAACATTACGAGTCCGATTTACGTAGTGAGACCCTGTAGATCCTGTAGACCCTTACTAAATATAAAAAATAAAAAATAACCTGATGGAGAGGAAAAACCCTTTCCCTACCAATGAACGCTAAGGAAGTCTGTCACCACCAGATCTGCCTCACAATAAATATGTACTAAAGGGACTACTACAGGCTAAAATAAAAGAAAGTTAATTGTTACATAAAAATACATATGAATACAGGAATTTTAAAGGTAAAGCAAGAATGCAGTCAAAGTTAGAATACTCTTAATGCAGTAATTGTGGAATATATGTAACATATCTATAGTGTAAATGTTAAAAAACTAAATCATTACAAATAGCTATTACATCCTTTGTCAAAGGATGAAAAATGTAAAAATTTGTGAATTATGACATCAAAAACAAAATGAAAAAAGCATAGAGAATAAATAATAAGTAAACAAGTAGCTTGTTTTTAAAAATGGACTTGAATAGACCTTTCCCAAAAGAAGACATATGAATGGTCAAAAAGTACATTAGAAAGTGTTCAACATGCTTGATTATTGGAAAAATGAAAGCCACACTGGAATATTACCTCACATTTCTTAGGAGGGGTAGTATAAAAAATACAAAAGATAGAGTGGGAAAGGATGTGGAGAAAAAAGTAGTTGTAAACTACTAGTGGAAATGTAAATTTGTACAGTAATCATAGAAAAAGCTGTAAAAATTCTTCAAAATATTCAAAATAGTATTACCACATGATCTTCTTTTTAGGTACACATTGAAAGAAAAGCAGCATTTCAAAGAGATATTCATGTTCTCATGTTCATAGTAGCCAAGATATAGAATCAACCCCAGTTTTCATGGATGGGTGAATAGATAAAGTGTGTGTATGTGTGTGTGTGCACTTGTGCAACAGAACACATTTAGCCTGTAAAAAGAAATAAATCTTGCCTTTGCAACAATATGGATAAGCCTGATAAACATGATGCTAAGGGAAATAAGCCAGACACAGAAAGACTAGATAATCTCTAAATGTGGAATTTGAAATAATCAAACTCATTGGGCTACAATGATGATTTTCAGGTGTTAGCAATGGACTTGGCAGAGAATGGATAAATGTTAGTCAAAATATACAAAGTTGCAGTCAAACAGGAGAAAAATATTCTGGAGCTCTATTATACAATAAAATAATATTGAATACTTGAAGCTGGCCTTGGTGGCACACACCATGTGGCACATACCTTGTGGCATGAAACAGGAGGACTTGCCACAGTTTCAAGGCCAGACTGCTCTATACAGTGAGTTGAAGGCCAGACTGAACTGCATAATGAGACCCTGTCCCAAAAAGTCCAATAATAGGAGTGGGAAGATAGCTCAGGGGTCTAAGTGCCTGTCTAGCAAGCACAAGCCCTGGGTTCAATCCATGGTGTGACAACGCATGCTGTGTCAGGTTCCAGGTGTGTCATGCTAGCTACTGAAACCAGCTGTAGTGGTGCACAACTGTAATCCCAGCACTGGGCAAGCTGAGACAAAAGATTCACTATGAGTCCAACCTGTGCAGTGAGACCCTGTACCAAATAAATAGATAAGGATTAAAAAATTAATTCAGTAATAATAATACTTGAGAATTGCAAAAACAATAGATCTTCAGTATTTTTATCACAAAAAATAGGTATATGAAGTGATGGATATGGTAATCCACTTGATTTAATAATTTCACAATGTATACAAATATCAAAATATCACACAGTATTCCTTACATATATACAAATTTTATTTCTCAGTTAAACTTCACTAAGTCTGAAGTAAATGAATAAAACCATATTCAAATTCACTGTTGGGCATATCATATGAACATTAAACATTCAATTACTAGTATTTTTAGTGCAAACAACCAAAAAAGACTAAATTTCTGAGATTTTTAAAATAAAATTTAAATTTCTTAAGTGTAGGCATATAGATCAGATTTTGCACTTGGGATTTTCCTATAATCTGTGGTATAAAGAGGAACACATTCAATCAATAATTTCTGAGTTAGGCATATAAGAAAACTTGTTTTAGAATAAGAACCTAATGGGGAAAAGGATAGCATTGATCTGCAAAGACAAAATAGCTTCAACAAAGTCATACAGAGGTAATTGAATACCTTCTCTATGAAGTGCCCTGCTCCTATATGCTGCAGTAGAGGATTAAACTAGTTATTTCTAAGTTCCTTCAAGTTCCTTTTTTCAATGATTCCTGGAACTTTGAAGGACTTATCCAAATGAAACATGCCCGGTTTGAAGGCAAATTCACCACTAAAAAAGCCTCCATTCACACCCAGTTCTATCTGGCCTCAGTCAGTTTATTCAAGATTCTGGCCTCTCTGGATTTTTGAGCCCAAATTTTCATTTCAAACACTCCACCTTTAGAAATACCTAATGGACTATTAAAGAATTGGCAAAAAGTAAAAGAAATATTTCATAACTTGTATTTTTATTTTGGAAAGAAAAATTCATAGGCTATTTTAATTCTCTGCAATAGTTCTTAACCCATTTGGATGAGCAGTTGGAGCTGGATTTTTATTTTTTTAGCTTTTCTCTAGACTATCCACAAATCATTAAAAATGTATCCCCAGTTGGGCCTACGGTTAATTAACTGTTGTTTGCAAAGTCCACCTGTAAAGATTCTGTACAAAACACTTCCTATTTCCCATTCTGCTTGTGATCTTAAGTTATTTGGTGGCTCTGCTTAGGCTTATCTTGATCCAATTCTCATAAAAACAAACACAGCATGTTAGAGTTCTCAAGTCTTTGGCATCACAGTTGCCTGCTGTGGGCTAGCAGTATTGAAGGACACGGCAAGGTCCTGCGAGGAAGTGACTTGACACATGTAAGCCCCACAGAGCATCTGTGAATGAAGACAGGGCTCAATTAAAAGTTACAAACCTGGATTAAGAATCTAATTCCATATTGTGTTAAGATATTTTCTGAAGCTGTTGCTTATTTTATGCTTACCATCTGCAACAGTAAGTTAAGCATTTTTCTAGTGATGAGGACTTTCTCTGTTTAATTCAGACCTCATGTTTTACTTCTGAGACCAGAAAACACAAAAGAACAGGGAGTAAAGTTAGTTAACAAAGGTAGACAACTTAGCAATGATTAATTGCCCCCTTAATGAACAATTATAATCTGAATAATTCTATAATAATTCAAAAAGGCAATATTGGATATGAAATGCCAAGAATCCATATTAAAATTGAACTCTTTCACTACCATTTAGTCAAAGAACAACATGAAATATGGGAAAAACATTTTCACTTTCTTCTATTCTATGCAGAAGAAACCTGCTAGATCCACCTGGTGGGGTTGCTGTAAGAATATTCTATGGATATGAATATTCTTCCTCACAATAGACGTATTTTATTTTATTTTATTTTTATTTTTGGGTGGAACCAGGGATTGAATCAGATCGTTATGTTTGTCAGTCAAGTGCTTATCCTACTGAGCCATCTCCCCTGCCCCTAGACGTATTTTAAAATATTTGAATAATTTACTTTCTTTTCATATGTAGAGAACATGGAATGCATTTAAGAGGAAATTTTTGAAATAATTTCTAAAATATTCCTAATAAAATTTTCTATTTTTTTAATCAGAAACAAAAGGGAAAGTGGTAGTAAGATAGCATCTGCCCAAGGAATAAGAAATAGCTCTAAATCTGGCATCAAGGACAACATGAAAAATATCTGAATTTTTCTAAGAAAGTTTGGAGAGAAAAAGATTCACAATTTTCCACAAGATTCAATTGAAATTTAATTAGTTGTTCTAAACTACAAAGCAGCAAAACATTCATGCAAGCCAAGCTATTTATTGGCCACCCCAGGGCACTTGTCCTTAGATTGGCCCCTCACTGCATCTTTACAATGTTGTTGGACACCTGTGAGATTCTGAAGCCAAAAGTTTTGGAAACCTGCTAACTTTCATAGCTCTGTGTCATTCATATAAAATGATTTTATTAAGAGAGCTATCATAGTGAGACTTAGATGAGACCATATACGGTAATGGTCAATTGAATATATGAAGTATTATTTTAATTGAGATTATACTAATTCATTTGTGATTTATTGCTTTTCCAATGAAGGGACCCCTAAGGGATTAAATGCCTCAGGCCCCAAATTATTTGCACAAAGCCAAAATAATTAAACTCGAGCCTTTGTATAAAGTAGAAATAATATTCCAAGATGAAGTGTGGAGATAAATGAATTCTATAAGAAAGATTGTAGGAAAGAGATCCAAGCTCTTTATGAGGCTCTCTCAACTAAATCATCTTGACTTCACTTAAATCAAACTTTTCCAAACAAAGATGTGAAGCTGTGAAATAGTCATGCAAGCACCTTATTTGTTGAGAATCGAATGTTCTTCTCTGAATTGGATCAACAGTCTCCGCCCTCTGTCTTACCTCTCCTGTCTCTTACCTCCACCCTCTTTACTTTCTTTTTTTTTCTAAAAAATAGCCAGCTTCTCTTCATATAAATAGGAATTAGGATAGCCTGGCCAACTTTTCATATTTACTTATTTTTGTGCACCCATTTTGTATCGCCTCCCTCCTCTAACAGTAGTAATGTGAGGAACTAAGGTTTTATTTGGTTAGGTCAAAGGTGAGAATCCCAGGACAAAATTGTGCTTTTAATAGTCTTTGGTATGACAGAAAACATAAAACGAAGGGCTACATACCTAACTTATCCACACATGCCATCAACATCAATAGGTGCTCTGTCACAGCAGCCTCGGGCAGCTGCTTCTTACGCAGGTTCTGCCTCCCCATCACTTCCCCATGACCCAGCTTTTTCGTTGCTGTGCTGCACATTCATTCTTTCCATTTTTGTCTTATTTAGTAATTGCAAATAGAAATCAGCTAAATCATATATCTCACAAGTTACTTGAATTTTTGTGATGTTCAAGTGATACTAAATTACTATATAGCACCTAATACTTGATAATAATGACTGATGATGGATAAAAGACAGATTAGATAGATGGATGGATGAAGATAGATAGATAGATAATGTCTAAATATAGATATAGATAGATAAATAATGTATTTGATATATGGAGGCTTACTTCAGAATTCCTCAGAAATAAATATTCTATTTAGTCACTCTGTAGCTTTATGAACTAGTCAATTTAATCCAACTTATGTTTCCTCCTTCCTCAAAAGAGTATAAAATGACCACTTTATAGTGATGTAGGGATTAAATAAGATACTAGATAAAGAACAATTCATATGACTGGCACAAGGAAAGTATTCAGTAAAAGTTAACTATTTTTGATGTTGTGAGGATAAGGGACAATCGATGGAAAAAATCAAGCAGACATAAAGGCCAGGGTTCTCCGAAATTCCAATCCATGCTGGCTCCCTTATCTTTCAGTGTTAAAAGGCATAAATTGATAAGGTCACTGAGCAGTAACATGCACAATTAGCATGCACAAAGAAAATCAGTGGTAACTTTATTTTAAAAATACATAAAGGGACACTTGCAGCAAGAAGGTGATTCAGATTCAATCTATTGCTCTTCTGAATTATGGTAGGATTTCTCTAGTGTGACAGCATAAACACTGGATAGGCTGAGTTTGTGATCACTCATGCAACATTTTGAACAGGCCCAAGAAAACAAAGGACCTCATTGGATATAACTAAATCTTAGCAGTAACTGAAAGAGTATCTTACTCCTTTATTTGTCTTGGATGGAAATTTCTTTTCACTCGACAAACACAATTGGGCATCTACTGTTATGTGAAATAGTATTTGAGGGCTGGAGATGTAGCTCAGCAGACTAAGCCCGCTTTGCAAGTGCAGGGACCAACCAGGGTTTAATCGCTGGTCCTGCAAGACATGCTGGCCAGAGCCTAGGTCAGAGTCCAGACGTGGTGGCGCACACCTATAATCCTAGCACTGGAGAGGCTGAAAATAGGAGGATCACTATGAGTCCAAGCTACGTAGTAAGACCATGTACCAAATACACAAATGAAAAGAAAAAGTATTTGATTTATCATAAAAGTAATATACAAATGCAATAATATTTTTATCAGATACTAATTTCATTAATAGTTATTCTTCTTATAAGTATTTAAGACTATTTTAAAGCTGTAGATCATATAATGAACCCTTAGGTATGCACTACTCAGCTTAAGAAATAAAAGTATTCCAACTATAACTGAGGCTTCCTTAATGACCTCCATTCTCCATTCCCTTTCTCCCTAGACTCCAAGGTGGTCACTGAATTAAGCTCCACGTTCTCTATTCCCATGTGATGCATTCTTCAAGGTTACTTTCTCAGGCCATGTTAAAAAGGCCAGTCTTCTATCAATCTTCAGAGTTAATTATTCCCTTTGGCTTCTGAGTAGAATATATGATGTGGCAAAGTTGTAATATCAGAATTAGGTACTACTTCTTTTATTAAATCAAAAGAAAGGGAACATGCTGTTCTAAAGCTATAAAAATTGGAAAGAGCAATGTCCTTTTTAAAAGTCAAGAAAGGATATTTAGAAACATATAAAGAAAAATCTCCATATATATGGGAAGGTTCAAGATGTGACTTTCAGCAATATGAAAAACTAAACATAAAAGCCTCCCCATTAGATCAATCTGAACTGCTGGAGAAAATTATGCAACCCTTAAAAATGCACAGCTGAGATCTTATGAAGTAAATGATCCAGATGCCAAGAATAATGAAGCAACCAAAACTTAGAGCTAAAGAAGTCAACAGACAGTGTGGAAACTGGTTTATCTATCCTCGGGTTCTGGATGGGGAAAATCAATCCCCTGAGAATTCATAAAATGGGCCTGCATAACACCGAGGTCAGAGCTTATGTCAAGGGTGGCCTAGAAACATGGAGAGCCACCAGTAAAGAATTGACAAGGTAATAGGGATTCCCAGAGAGTTGGTGCAGAAGGAAGCTCAGAGCTGCTCTGGAAGAACATTTTTAAGCCAGGCTGCACCACAGGAGTTTTACAGACAAAGCCCCACTGAAAACAAAGAAGAAAAGAAATCTACGTAAGGAAATTCAACAGCCAGAATAGGCACATTGAAACACCCCAAAAATTGAAGTAATAAAAATGTCTGGTGAATACTACTAATATAGAAATAAAAGAATTACCACATATTTTAATTAGTCTAAAATCCCCTAAGACTTTAGTAACTACTATAAATTATGCACTCCTTAATATAAAAATGAAAAATTGGTGAGCTGCTATTAAGGAATGAAATAACTGTACTTTGGGGAAAAATCCAAAATAGGAAACAGCTAATTATTTGGCAATGATTTATACTGATACCATGTAATAACCTAAAGTTGTAAACGTACTTAACAGCTATTATATGACTACGCCTCTCTTGAAAATATATAAATTGAGGATCTTTCCTTTTAAACGCCCACCAAAACATTAAAGAAGAGCAGACAACTGCCTGTGTAGGATCTGGAGGGTGTTGTTCTATACATTAATGCTAATATATATAGTAGTTTGAGGCTTAAGGGTGGTATAGTAAAGAAAAGGTACAGTTGTATCTTTACCTTAATTACAATGCTTTACAGATAAATGATCAGTATATTAACAATTGTCTCATTAATTTATTCTTCTGAGACTCTCATAGATACCTATGGAAACATTATATTATGATATTAATACATTTTCTGATTATCTTTCATCTAAAATAAAACCTTTTAACCAACCACATGTAAGCAATCAGAGATCTATCTCCTCTGTGTGTGGAGTCATTTCTTGCCACTTTCACTGCCATGCTCCTGTCTGGCCCTTAATGACATCACCTTTGTTCTCTTAATTGAGTTATCAAATATTTTACTACAAGGTTACTTACTAGGTATTGTTGCTATAGGTGCTACATTATTAACAAAGTTCCAGCCTTTATCCTTTCTGCCTCTGGTATGTGCTGCTCATTAAACCTTACTGATTTCTTAAAAGATCTATCATTGACCTCTGGTAACTTGAAACTTAGAAGATAAAAGCCAAATTTTTGACCTGAAAATAACTTTCTGTAATGGTTATGACTGTCAATTTGACCTGAACTAAGAGATGCCCAGATTAGCAAAGCAAACTCCTGGGTGTGTTTATAAGGGTGTGTCCTGCGATAACTGCATTATGGGCCATCAAGCCAAGGGGGCATGATCTGCCCTGAATGTGGACAGTGCTACCCAATAGGCAGGGACCAGCATGCAGCATAATCAGGAAGAAGCCATCCAGCACTAGCAAGCTTGACTCTACATGAATAGATGTGTCCTGCTGCCAGTGGACTTCACACTGTAGCTTTCTCAGCCTTTTAATGTGGACTCACAGCAGTGACTTTCCAGGACACTTTCACACTTGAGACTTGAACTGAAGGGATATCACTGGTCCCTGTCGTTCTGAAGCCTCCAGTTTCTTGAATGAAGAGCTGTTGTATCTTGTGGCTCTCTAACGTGTGGATGACTACTGTGGACTACCTAACATCTCAGGCTCTAAGCCAGTGTAATAAAACCTGAGATATATATATATA
>NW_004524803.1:2450594-2454574 GCF_000260255.1 Octodon degus | reverse complement strand
AAAAATAAAAATAAAAATAAAAAAAGAGGGAAGAAGGGTTGAATGGAAGGGAGGGGAATGGAGGAAAAAAGGAAGCATCAAGGTATATTATGTACAGGTACAAATTCCCCACTTTGAATGTGACCATTATGTATATCAAATATATACCAATAAATTTAACTTTTTAAAATTTAGGATTTTAGGATCAGAAACAAGAATGACTGCTCTGAGGGTTCAATAAAACATGTTGGGCACATATTTAATATTTTACTAGAGGGCCTAGCTAGTTACTATGAGAAGAGAAAAAAGATACATATCAAGGAAAGAAACACAACATGCTCGATCCCCGGTACCACACACACACACACACACACACACACACACACACACACAAAACCTGCTTACACTATATTTTTATTTTTCTTAATATCACGAGTAAATTTCAGGCTCCAGTTGACAAACAATAAAGAAGGACTACAACAAAAACAATCATTTCAAAGCCTTCTTCAGTTATGCTTTCTTATTTTGAATCCAAACAAATTAGACTTGAAAGAAGTATGAATTGAACCCAAAGGAATTAAATTGTGTTCCTACTGATGATTTGTTTCACCACAGAACATGCCATATTCCAAGAAACCAAATATTTTTGTGATAACCACTTGAGAGCCTTGTTTGGAATGGTGTGAGATTCCCGATGGTCTTGCTTATAAATGAATTTTTAGAAGAATTCCATTTATTATTCAAAGTTCTGGAATGGAAGGAAGGAACCTGGAACCAAGGACTAGTTGGGTGGACATTTCCATGACCCTACAGCATCATCCTCTGAGAAATGCCCTGAGGAAAAGCACAAATTTCCACTTACATTTTACCTTTGGCAACCTTCTGATAGCCCTTTCTGTGATCCAATTAAAGGTTATTTGTGCATAACAAATATTAACTAAATATTTTGATTTATATAAAATGATTGCATAAAAACTATAATTATTATTCTAATGTCTCTTTCACACCTGATGATGGTGGTATATGACGTTACCCATTCTGTCCCATTTTTCTCTAATGCTTTATAAATAAAGTGTTTAACATGTACATCAGCATAACAATACAGGATACAGTTATAAAACTGCAACTACCCCAAATATAACAGGATAAGATAAACCTCACCAGGCCCTGCCCTGCCCTTCTTCCCATCTGTGAGTCAATTACTATTTTGCTAACACCACGCTGGAATAGTCTGAGTATCATTTCCCCAGTCCACAAGTGTGTTCCATCTTCCATGTCTGAATTGTACTTCTACTTCATTCTAGAATCAGACAGTAGATTTAGAAAACTTTTTCCACACTACTGAGGCATTTGTTTCAAAGAAGCTCAATTTCTTTACCCTAAGCCTCTCTACACCCCTTTACTCCATCCCTGAGAAGACAAAGTTTAAGTATAGAAAAGAATAACACAAAATATAAGGCTCAGTTTTGTCCTCTTTCTGAGCTTTCTCCCCACTCAGTGCAACCAATACTGTGAATGGGGTTAACAGAAGCCCATCTTGGCTAAGACTTAAAAATGGGCTATCAAAATGTTGTCTATCTGGAAGGTAGGTGAAGTTTTGACCTTCATCTCCATTTTACTTCATCTCTCAATTTGTACAGAACCTCAACTATGTACAGAAGGAAACTTCTTCAGTTAGTTCTCTTTCCACAGTTTCTATCTCTTGAGAACATTTCTGAGTATAGGGGGCGTTGATAATATCTTTCCTTATTAAATCAATATTATGCTTCACTTAATATCACCTTATGTTGAGTACCTCAAAATACTTCTGTGCATTTGTAGTGATTAATTACCATCAGCTAGGCTGTATGTTCTTTTTGAATTGGAAAAATGTTTTCTACTTACTCATATTCTTCGTAGTATTAAAGATAGTCAATGATTATTTGAGAAAAAGTAGTATTACCTACCCAGAATTTAAATGTAATACAATTGACCAAAGAGATGTAAGCATCTTATTTGATGGGATGAGAAATAAAGTATGCTTAATTTTTTTTGGGGGGGAAGGGTCTACAGGGTGTTCAGGGTCTTACTACTAGATCAGACTTGTAGTGATCCGCCTGTGTTCAGCCTCCCAAGAGCTGGGATTACAGGTGGGTGCCACCATGCCCAGTCTCAATCAGTCTCAGAACAGCACAGCAGTCCCGGGGATCAAATCCCCAACTCCTGTTCCTGCTCTGAGACACTTTAATCTGCTGAGCTATTTGGCTGGCCCTAGTCTCCTTAATAATTAAAAATTCGCACACTGGATTACTTCTCCTTTTAGAGTATTTTCATAATTTTTTATTTATTTTTATGTATTTGGTACAGGGTCTCACTACACAGCTCATAGTGATCCTCCTGTTTTCAGCCTCCCAAGCACTGGGATTACAGGCCTGCGCTACCTCAGTGGCTGGGGGCGGGCTGCCACAGCATGTGATGCTGGGGATCAAACCCTGGTCTCTGAGCTTGCCTATCTTCATAAAATTCACTGCAGAATTTCTAGCTATAGGAAAATATCATAAACTAAAGTGTACTTAGCTTTCTTCATTCACAGAGTTCTTCAAATGGTGGTATCTGTATTAGTGATGACAGAGTATATGGATTTCTTACTCTGTTGATCAAAATAAACTTTAACAGTGGTCTGAGAAAACAACACTCAGAAGAGGCAACATGGGAGCTAGGAAAACAGTGCTTATCATGGAATTCCAAAGTCAAAGAGCATGAGAACAAGAAAAAGTAGATAATAACAGGTACAGAATTTAGACCAGAATCAAGAGTAATAAATGGGGTCTCAGCTCTCAGGTTCAACACAGTGGGAATGCACTATAGGGGTTCTATTTCTGGAAATAAACACGTGTCTAAGAACTCACAGACCTGTTCAGTGTCTATTACAGCTTGCAACTTAGAAAGTTTTAAAGATATTCTTTTCTTTCTTTTGGAAAGATTGAAACATCAAGAAATAGTTTTAATATTTTGGAGGGGCTCAAAATACAATATAGTTAACCTAGAAATGTGGTCTTAGTGCCCATTCACTTTAAGAAGTTAGAGCTTCCTACTGCTGTACACAGTAAATTTCTATGTAATTGTTCTATATAGTGACACAACAGTAGTTTTCCACAGCATTTTAGAAGATAGTTTCCAGGACCCACATGAATTCCAAAATCTGCAGATGCTTGTCTCATGTAAAATGGCATAATGTTTATATGTAACCTATGCATACCCTCCCATATTTTTAAATCATCTCTAAATTATTTATCATGCTCAATGTGGCCAGCTGTGGTGGTGCACACCTATAGTCTCAGCACTCCAGAGAATGAGGCAGGAAGAATGTAAGTTTGAGCCCAGCTTTAGCAAGTTCAAGGTCTACATAGTGAGACTCTGTTTCAAAACAAACGTTATTTTTCCCAGGTATGGCACGGCAGGCCCAGTAGTGAGGAGGCTGAGGCAGGACTGCAAGAGTAGCCTAGGCTACTCTGTCTCAAAAAAGAAAAATAAGATAAAATCTACTTCTTGTTTTAATCTTATTTTTTAGTGAGATAATGTGTTCATTTCTAGAAACAGTGATTTTCCAATTCAACAATGGCAATCTTGTTTGCCTGATCAATCCCTGCTTTGCCACACACTTCCTCCTTTCTGGTGGAGGTAACTATGTGGCCCACAGGGAAGTATGCTGAAGATTTCTGGGGAACTCTTTCCTTCTTAATAAGAGGTAGATGTGGCCAGTGCCACTCTTTTTTTCTCTCTCAAATGTAATTGTGATAGTTGAGACTAGAGTAACCCGAAAAACTCATAGAAAGCCCCTATGTTGGTAGGCTGTTGGATAAGTGAAGTAACTATACATCACTAGACTTCAATACAAGATAAAACATAAAAACTTATATGAATCATTACAGTAGGGATTTCTATTGTTTATAATCAAATAGAATTCTCAGTGATTTTTTAAAAATTTTATTTGTATTTAGTACAGGGTCTACAGGGTTTCA
>NW_004524803.1:2448135-2449759 GCF_000260255.1 Octodon degus | reverse complement strand
TTCTTTCCATTCTCATTCATGGGGCTATGATCAATTTGCTCCCAAAGGAGAAGCTTTAATCTGCTGAGCTATTTGGCCAGCCCTATTCTCAGTGATTTTGTAGAAACAAATTAAGATGTGAAAACTGTCAATGAGAGATTTTATAAAAGACATTAATATTTATTGCATATCTGCTAGATGTGAAGAATCCTAAGAATCAAATACCAAAGATAAATAAGACTAATTTCTTGCCTTCAACAGTAATACATAAAGTAATATTCTATTCATCTCTCTATATAAAGTTTAATAGAGTACTAGCAGATAGGATAAATGTTGAGACTAGAATAAAGAATGAAGAAAAATATTCAGAATTAAACTTAGAAGAGTAAGACCATCCAAGAAGTGAATTAGAAGGAAATAAACTGGTAGAAAGGCAAAGGACCTGCTGTGGGCCTGCCTTGGCCACTTCTGTTCTCTCTTGTGATCTTACTATGTGCTCCATCAGGCATCATGGGGAAATGGGACAACTTAGGTAGAGGGAGGCAACCTGAAAGAGCAACTACAAAGGAAAAAGAAGAGCTCTAAGGCTTTGGCTGAATTTGAAGAAAAATGAATGAGAACTGGAAGCAAGAAGTAGAAAAGCACAGAGAGAAATTATTAATTGGAAATGAGAGTTCAGAAAAAAGAAAGAAATCTGATAGGTTCTTCGGATGCTGAAAACAAGGAAAAGCAAGTAAAAAAAGGAGAAAAAAAGGAATCATTCACATAAATCTTCTGAAAGTCCCAAGTCAAACACTTAATCTAACAGTAAGGGCAGTTTTAAAAAGAAAAGGAAGTCAAAGGATGCAACTGAAAAAGAAAAAATTTAAAGGATTAGGGAAAAAAAAAAGATGTAACGTGAAAATAAACATTCATCATCTAAATTTTTGCCAGAATCAAACTATATTGAAGAGATATGAGCAAAAAAGTAAAGAATGAGAAAAAGCAACAGAAAAAACAAAACAAACAAAGTAAGAAACAGTGAAAAGGAAGACTGCTAGTTCAAGTCCTGACTCATGGTAACATTAACAAAAACCAGGCTTCCCTTATGAAGAAAGTGCAATGTCTATGGAAACATCAACTGGGAAAATCATATTTACTAAAATGCATGAATTATCTTTTTGTAATTGTTCCTGGACTGTTCAGTAGTTACTCATATGCTGCTGTGTGAAAGGGCTGTAACTGTTGCCTGCTACGTGAACATCTATTTTGTCTCCTCCTTTTATGATTACCCCAGGATATAATATACTAGTCATACTAGTGGTTAAGATATTTGGGAATAAAGCTAGTATTTTTTACTAGAAGTTTCTAATGACAAATCAATGGAAATTGAATCTGATATATTTTAAAGATGTAATCAGAAATGACCAGATGACTCTAATTTTTTAAGTAGGTGTTACATTAATATTTTAAAATTCTTATTATGCAGATAGGTGTGCTTTAATAACCCTTTCCCCTAGTATATGTTTATTTACCCCAAGAAGGAGCTTTTAGGGTGGAGATAGGGGTGGTTTTCCATCTCTTTAGTTAGTAGAATAATGTGTCTTGGATCCTCACACATCCTACTTTGTGGACACAGTAGCCATGCTTCCTGGGGAGATCAGAG
>NW_004524803.1:2445772-2448035 GCF_000260255.1 Octodon degus | reverse complement strand
AGAGAGAGAGAGAGAGAGATAGCTACCTATCTATCTATCTATTCTCTTTTCCTCTAGAGGACCCTAACTAATATACCTTCTAAAATTGGACCCCAAACTTTCTACAGTTCTTGCTCTTTTCCTAGATGTTTTACTTGATTGAGAATGTTTTTGGGAAGCACTCCCTCTTTCAAATAAGCCATACAGATTTCTATCTGCCTAACAGACTGACTAAAAAACAATTATATTTTGTTTACAAAAGAAATATAGGATGTATAAGGATATAATAAAACCATAGTAATAAAAACAGAATGGTATTAACACTAAAATAGAAACAGAACAATAGAATGGAATAGGCTAGAAGACCTAGCCACATAACTAAAGATATCTGACTCTGGAAAAAGAAGCCAAAAATACATATTGGAGAACAGATAGCTTCTTTGAAAAATGGTGCTATGAAAACTGTTTTTGCATGTAGATGATCAAAACTAGACTTCTATATATCACCCTGTATAAAAATTAAGTTAAAATGGAGCAAGGATCTAGGTTTAGGACATGAATCCTTAAAGTAAAAATCATAAATGAAATACTCGAAACCATAGTACAAGCAAAAGATTCCTGAATAGAACTCTAATAACACATGAGTTAATAACAATAATCATATACCACATCAAATTAAAAATTTTGTGCACAGTAAGGGGAACAACAAACAGTAAAGAAATGAAAACCTATAGAATAGAAGAAAATTGTTACCATCTGCTCTTTTAACAGAGGATTAATTTCTAGACTACATAAAGAACTCAAAAAACTTACTGCAAATAGAATATCAAATTGACCAGTGAATGAACAGGTAAATGACTTGAACAGACAATTGGTTAACAGGTATATGAAAAAAAATGTTCAATACTATAGCTATTAAAGAAAAGCAAAACTACACTGATAAAAAAAGAAATCACCAACAGAGTAAAAAGAAAACCTACAAATTGGGAAAAAATTATAGCCGACTGTCCTTCACACAAAGGACTCCTAATTAGAACATATAAAGAATTTTTAAAAATTAGGCCTCCAAAATTCAAAGACCCAATCCAAAAATGGACATCTGAGATGAATATACACTTCTCAGAGGAAGAAATACAAATGGCAAGTAAATATATGAAAAAATGTTCAACATCATTGGTCGTTTGAGAAATGCAAATTAAAACAACACTAAGATACCATCTCACCCAAGAAAAAATGGCTATCTTCCATTCAAGCCAGTTATTTCCCTTCTAGGTATTTTTCCAAAAGAACTGAAATCATCATACCACAGCGATATATGTTCACTCATGTTTATAGCAGTGCCATTTGTCATAGCTAAATCTTTTTAATGTCTTTTTAATATTAATTTTATTAAGAAGTAGCAATGAGACCATTTCAAAACAGGTTAGTAGGACAGTTACAATAATTAATACATTGCATATCGTTGTCTCTGTAGTAGTTATTCATAATACAAGATGCAGACATGATATCTTGTCTAAACACTATTAATTGAAATGTCATAGCTAAATCTTGGAAACAACTCAAATGCCTATCAACTGAGGAATGGATCAAAAAGATATGATGGGGGGTGGCCGGGTGGTGGGGAGAAAAAAGAAGATATGGTATTTTTGCACAATGTAGTATTACTCAGTTATAAAAAAAGATAAATTCAAGGTTTTTGTAGATAAATGGATACCACTAGAAACTGTATTGGTAAGTGAAATAAATCAGACCCATAAGTGCAAATATTGTACTGTCTTGCTGGTGTGAGAACATAAAAGAGTAAATAAAAGACACTGTGAAAGGGAAAAAATTTGCTCAATGGGAAGGAAAAACTAGGATGAGGAAAAAGACAAAGAAGGGAAAATGATATATTTCTATATATATGCAAGATGGTTTAGATAATTGTACTGCCAATTTCTGCTAGTCTTTTCAAAGGAGCAGTTAATGCTTATATTTTTTTTTCTTTTTTAAAATTTCTTATGAATTTTTGGTTGTTGCTTTGTTTTGTTTTGTTTTTTAAACTAATTTTTCATGTTTATATCTGGTAACCTAAACAACTAACTTGTAGATAACATGCAATATAGCAACCATTGCCGAATTCCTATTTATTTGTTTAGTGAAATTTTGTATTGTTTCTAATGCTGTTTTTTAATTACTATTTTGCTTTCTTCATTTTTTTTCTTTTCAAAGTTTTATTGATAAACATATAGCAATGAGACAGTTTCAAATCAAATCGAAAGTACAGTTTCAACAAATAATACAC
>NW_004524803.1:2433108-2437632 GCF_000260255.1 Octodon degus | reverse complement strand
TGTGCTCCATCAGGCATCATGGGGAAATGGGACAACTTAGGTAGAGGGAGGCAACCTGAAAGAGCAACTACAAAGGAAAAAGAAGAGCTCTAAGGCTTTGGCTGAATTTGAAGAAAAATGAATGAGAACTGGAAGCAAGAAGTAGAAAAGCACAGAGAGAAATTATTAATTGGAAATGAGAGTTCAGAAAAAAGAAAGAAATCTGATAGGTTCTTCGGATGCTGAAAACAAGGAAAAGCAAGTAAAAAAAGGAGAAAAAAAGGAATCATTCACATAAATCTTCTGAAAGTCCCAAGTCAAACACTTAATCTAACAGTAAGGGCAGTTTTAAAAAGAAAAGGAAGTCAAAGGATGCAACTGAAAAAGAAAAAATTTAAAGGATTAGGGAAAAAAAAAAGATGTAACGTGAAAATAAACATTCATCATCTAAATTTTTGCCAGAATCAAACTATATTGAAGAGATATGAGCAAAAAAGTAAAGAATGAGAAAAAGCAACAGAAAAAACAAAACAAACAAAGTAAGAAACAGTGAAAAGGAAGACTGCTAGTTCAAGTCCTGACTCATGGTAACATTAACAAAAACCAGGCTTCCCTTATGAAGAAAGTGCAATGTCTATGGAAACATCAACTGGGAAAATCATATTTACTAAAATGCATGAATTATCTTTTTGTAATTGTTCCTGGACTGTTCAGTAGTTACTCATATGCTGCTGTGTGAAAGGGCTGTAACTGTTGCCTGCTACGTGAACATCTATTTTGTCTCCTCCTTTTATGATTACCCCAGGATATAATATACTAGTCATACTAGTGGTTAAGATATTTGGGAATAAAGCTAGTATTTTTTACTAGAAGTTTCTAATGACAAATCAATGGAAATTGAATCTGATATATTTTAAAGATGTAATCAGAAATGACCAGATGACTCTAATTTTTTAAGTAGGTGTTACATTAATATTTTAAAATTCTTATTATGCAGATAGGTGTGCTTTAATAACCCTTTCCCCTAGTATATGTTTATTTACCCCAAGAAGGAGCTTTTAGGGTGGAGATAGGGGTGGTTTTCCATCTCTTTAGTTAGTAGAATAATGTGTCTTGGATCCTCACACATCCTACTTTGTGGACACAGTAGCCATGCTTCCTGGGGAGATCAGAGCTGGGTAAAAGCAGTCTTGCCCTTTACGGAGCCTAATGACATCCTTGGACTTCGTCACATGATGCTTTGTGTGAACCAGGGAAACAGCCTTTTGCAGCACTAGAAAGCCCCCAGCGTTCTGGGTTTACCTCCACATCAATAACTGAATGTTTCTTAGCTTTAGAATGCTATGTCATTTGAATTTTTGGCTATACTTTGAATAATTATTTCCTATAGACATCAGTTCTATAACATTTGGGGAAGGGTGTTGTAGTGGATTAACAACTTACAATACCCAGGTGAACTGAATCAGCATGGTGCTGAGTGTGGAAGGCCCACATGAAGACTGTTGTCAACAGCATAAAAAGACAATGGGAGAGGAAGAGTGTGTGTTGATTCTCTTGGAGAAGCTTGTCTCATTGGTTTTCCTGATAAAACTCAGCTGTTACCAGAACTCATTGCTGAGGACTGCTGTGGCTCACTTTGGGGAGCTCTGGTCCTTATTTTGCGTATCACTTCCTGGCTTCAGTGCAGATTCCCTCAGCCTGCTGTCACAGACTTTCTAGCTTCCAACAATGACCTCTGAGCCTTTCCAATGCAGATCCATGAAAGAGACTTGCATGACACATTGTCGTGGGCTCTAGGCCTCCAGCTGGACTCATAGAGGACACTGACATGGGCTCTAGGTCTTTAACTGGACTTGTGCAGGATATTATGGTGGGATCCAGGCCCTCAGATGGATTTGGGTCTCTAATACGTGGACAGATATCCCACATTCTTTGGCATTTGACTCTTTGGGTGAATACTATAAAATAATTCTATAAATTAAGTGTCCTGTATTAAACTGTTTCTCTTGTAAACCATGACCACAACAGGTGTACACTTGCGAAGCCATGCTATGCCATACCATTTCTCTGCTGGAGCATGCAGCTCCAAGTGATCCTAAAGCCAGTATCAGTAATGAACTAAAGAAGCATTTAATAGACGATTTATTTGAAGGTAGGAGAAAGGAATTAATAGGCAGCTACTCCAAATGAGTAGGAAGTACTCAAAAGTGAAATACTTGTGGATTTTTGTCTCCAGCTCTTTTATTGGGATCCTTCTTCCAAAGTAGTTTCCTATAATCTCCCTGGCTGTCTTTGATCTTAACCTTGGATTTCTTCTGGCAATGACTTTTCCTGTCCTTTGGCAGTGGTAAGATTTGGGTGGGGTCCTTGAAGTTTGGGTTTAAGGATTAAGAAAAGAAAATGTGCAATTCTTACGGTAACTGTGCTAACTGGAACCTTCCCTGGTCCCTTCTTCCTTTTTCATTGCTCTATTCTAATTGCTTGAGTCTAGCTATAGAGGCAGAAACTGCCTTTAGAGTTCTCTATTAACTTTTAAAAAAGCTCTATTTGGCCTTCATCCCATCTTTTTTCTACCTACGGGACCCTATAGTATCTTTTGAAGAGCTAAAGATTTTAAAATATATGTTTTATACTGTTACGTTTTAAGCATAAGGAAAATTTTTGTAACTATGATAGTTTATTTTTTTTGTATGAATGTTGTTTAAGCTGTAATGTTTAGCTTGTAACTCTTTACTCTAGCCTGGCTCAAGTTCACTGTTGTGTTTAATGGCAAACTTGCCAGATGATTAGCATGTAAAAGGCAGGTTTTGATTTTTTGGTTTTAATCATCATATTGAAGCTGACTTATAGACAATTTGAGCAAGTTGAGTGTTACATAAAGGTACTGTTAGAATCTTAGTAAGTAGAATGTTTTTAAAAATAATAGGTAGAAAAATGACAAGGTACAGGTCTTTTGATGTCATTCATTAAATATACAAAGGAAAAACAGGAAAAATGTTTTCTTAAAACAAACATATTTATTTGCTTCCCTACAACAAAAAGCCTATAATAATGAAACACCAGTAATATAAAAGAGGCAGGGAGGAAAGATGTAAAGGCCTTGAAGGGACACCAGAGGACACTGTGTTTATTTATAAGGTAAATTTATATAGGTAACGTGGAACTAGGAGATACTTACAGAAAGCTGTATTATGGAATGTTTGGAAAACTGCCTTAGCATGAACGGAAGCCAATACTAGTCAGCTGGAAGCTTCCTGCAATTAACCTACAACAGGATGAGAGGGAAAGATGGAAAGTGGTAACATGAAGGAATCTGCAGGTTTTAGGGTTACTGTGTAAGGGCAGATAAAAGAAGCCAAAATTCAACAGAATTACTTGCCTATAAACTAGAAATTTCAAGAAAGAAATGATGAATTTTGTATTAAAACTGGCTGGCTGGCTTAGGACAAGAAAACAGAACTTCTGAAGGTCACTTGCATCTATCTGAATGCTACCCTAGAAAAATGGGCACTAACTTTTAATTACAAACAAAATTCCTTTCCCATTGTCTTCAGCAAACATTTGATAGCGGTAGAACTTAATTCCTAATGACTTATTCTCCTTTTACCAAAGCTACTCTCTTTGACTTCAAGCTTCTTATCCATTAACATGTGATTCTTATAAACTTTAACAGTGGAAAAACAAACAGTTGGGTGAACTCTCCACTTCAGGCTTTTGGCTATTTTGCTTCTTGGTAAGTGATCAGTATTTTGATACTCCTGTAATAATAACAGGAAATGATCTGTTAAAATCTGGATCTCCAGCTACAGATGAATGCCAGTGCAAAGAGCAGAGGTAGTCTCCGAACAAAGTCTATAAAAACAGTTTGGACAATTATTTCTAAGACCACAGGGAGAGAGCAATAATACGCACTCAACACTGGAAAAGTAAATGCACACAAAAACATTTAGACTTATGGTCACTGCTGCACTACATCAGAGAAAAGCTATTGCTACAAACTTTGTAATTTTGACTGAGATGGCAAACGCTAGAACTTCAATTATATTGTTAAAATACCATTCCTTAAAAGAAAAATTCACACAGGAAAGTTTAATAAGTAGGCATAACAATTCTAAATTAGCTTAATTGTAAGTCTGCTTCTTCGCAAAATAGGAAGTGGCTCTACTCATCAGAAAAGACACACAATGGTGGTGGAGATAGTTGTGGAATAAAGTGGAGTATTTTCATATAAAACTAAAACAGACTGCTTACAAATATTAAAAATAACTGACTTCTCATATGAAATTTCCATGGATTATAACACCTTCTTAGACTTATAAAATGGAGTTTTTCAATAAATTAGGCAAAATATATTTCTGTTAATTATTATCATGGAAAATTAATAATCTAATAATTTCATCACCTTCCACTCTGCAAGGTTTTCTGGGTACAATGGAAAAAACAGACCATGGAATCTCCTTGTAGAGAGAAATTCCTTGCTGAATAATCTTCTATAGTAAAAATTCCCCAACATCACATTTTGGAAAAACTCAGAAAATCCTGAAC
>NW_004524803.1:2404810-2431998 GCF_000260255.1 Octodon degus | reverse complement strand
TCCTTGTAGCCCTCCTTTTTCTCTAATTTTGGTCTGCAAACTTAGGTTGTTAACCATCCAGAAGACAAGCTTATTGTTATTATCAAACGATTTAGGCTCCTAAACTAAGTTAACAGTCATAATGATTAAAAGAACAAGGGCTGGGGAGATGGCTCAGTAGAATAAGCGCTTCCCTGGCAAGTGCAAGGGCCTGAGTTCAATCCCCAGTTCCACCAAAAAAAAAAAAAAGAACAGAAGGCATAGTAACTAAAATTACCTTTCAAGATTGGTCTATTTTGGGCCAGACAGATAGCTCAGTGGCTTAAGTGCCTGCCTTGTAAGTGCAAGATCCTAATTTCAATCTCCAGGATCACAAAAAAAAAAAAAAAAAAAAGAAAGACTGGTCTATTTTAATCACTGAATACCTTCAAGTAAGAATAAATATATAAAACATCACTTGGTTCTGAATATACAAATCATGTTACCCAAACTGTTACTAATATAAAAACAATGGCAGTCTGGATTCAATAATAGGCTTAAAATGTGAAAAATTGGCTGATATAACAAAGTCTTTCCAAAATTATACCTTTCTGCAACGTCTTCTTAGCTCACCTTTGTCTTTCTGAGTAAGAACTATTCCTTTTTACTCTATACTCTTTTTCAACCCATGACAGATCTTAGACTTTCTAGTTTATGATTTGATTAAAGACCTAATATTTTCCTACTACACTGTAAAAAACTAGAAAGTGTTGATCAGATTTATTTTGGTTTATCAAATCTGATTCAATTCTCAAAATCTAGAAACACATATATCAGTTAAATTTTTATATGGACACATGCTGTTTACTCTGGCAAAAACAAAGGAATAGAACGGCTGGGTCACATACCTTACCTGGAAAGGTAACTGCTCAAATCATTCATTTTTTACATTGGATTTTTTTTTCTTTCTTTTTTGTTGAGTTGTAAGAGTTCTCTTTAGACATAAATCTGTCAAATACACAATGTACTTTTATTGCCCTAGGGCTTGGGCTGAAAGCCAGGATCTTGCACATGCTGAGTATTTTACCACTGAGATACAGCCTTATCCCAACATAATATGCATTTTTAAAAATGAAACGTGGATGTGCTTCATTAATACAACACATAGTCTATCTGCATTCAATATTATCCTTTTAATAAAAAGCATTATCTCCATAGTCCCCAGCCACAAAATTTTGTCATCCCTAGTAAAGCAGTTAGTCAGTTGATGAATGAAAAACATGAAAAGGGTAAAAAAGTAGAAAACATATATTCACAACATTTTTCATCACTTCTGATTTTTAGAAGTCTCTTAGAAAACTACTAGGAGAGAGAAAAATAGAATCATATAATGGTTAATCTTCCTTTTCTTTTATTTTAAGCAAGCCTTAGAATATTACTATGAATACCTCCTCTTACACTTTTTTTTTTTTTTTTTTTTTGGCAGAACCAGGGATTGAACTCAGACCCTTGCGCTTGCCAGGGAAGTGCTTATTCTACTGAGCCATCTCCCTGGCTCTTATACTTTCTGAGACCCTGCTATTTACTATTAAGTGTTAATCCCTACTGTGTATTTCTATTCTAATTTCCTCAATTCCCTATTCCCGTTAGTTCCCCTGCATGTGTTTTTCTTCCGTAATTTCTTACGTGCAGCCCAACATTCCATATCTACCTCTATTCAATTTGGTGATTTCAAATTTGTTTTGACTAACTTTTGCTGATCCTGTTAAGTAAGCCAACACACTTTTTACTGCAAAGAGAACCAAACAAAAATAAACTTTCTGGAGCTCATAGGAAGAAGAGGAAAACTTTTGATGAGTGAAAAATTAAAACCAGTTTTTCAACAATACCTAAGTAAATAGTACCTTGCAAAATAAAACAAAAACACTATTACTACTTAAACTTTCCTACAGCCACTCCTCCACCACCGAGGGAATAAATATGGGAAAGAAAAACATATATAGAATCAACTATTGATTTTATTTTTTTTGCGGAACCAGGGATTGAACTCAGGCCCTTGCACTTGTCAGGGAAGCGCTTATTCTACTGAGCCATCTCCCCAGCCCTCAACTATTGATTTTAAACCATTCATTATCAAACTTTATAAAGACTACTTTCATATATTTATAAATTTTTGGGCACCTGCCTGGCAAACGCAAGATCCTGAGTTTGGAAAAAAAAGATCCTGAGTTTGATCCTGGTAGCAAAAAAAAAAAAAATTTGCATGTAACTTTTCACAGAATATATTATACCCAGGGGACACAAGATTTCAAAGACAAATTTGAAACTAACTCTATCATTAGAGTTTATCTAGAGAGAATTAAGATAAACCACAGATGCTATAGCAATATCCAACATGATATTGTCAGGATGTGCACAATCCTAGTGTTGTAAGTATTTTGTGGAAGTAAATATGAGACAAATAATTACATTTTTGCAATTAGATAAGTTCTTATCAGACACACAATGCTAGGTTCAACTGAAAAGATCCAACATTTAAAAAATGATATAAAAATAAGTTATAATATAAAGCTAATAAATCAGACACACGAGCTTAAATACCACATTTTTTCTCTAATGTGAGAAACAACATATAAATAAAGAGCAAATAAAATAAAAGATGATAGAAAAAAGGAAAATAGATCTTTTGCAAGAGGAAAGGAGGCCATGAGATGGATGGGGGGCAGTGTAGATGAGAAAGTGGGGATAAAATAATAATTAATATTTCTTATCCACATGTCAATAATTACGTGCTGCAAACATGGACCTTTAAAAAATAAAAATTGAAAAAAAACCTATTTGTGTACATCTTGAAATTTTCAGTTCAACTAGTTTTAATATAAGAAAATATGATTGGCTTTAAATTTTTATTAATACAAAATGTGAGCTTTATCATATATTAAAGAAAGCAGAGACAATATGAACCAAAACTGATTTATTTATCCAAGTAAAATACTTTTAAACATATATAAAAATGCAAAATAACTAATTTTTTCAGTAGATATACACGGGGTTATATCAATATGTCAAAACAACATGCTTAATCATTTTTACTCCATCTTAAATCACCTTATTGAACGATACATCATAAAATCAATAGTTGTACACCTAGGAAATTTACCAATAGAGCTCTCTTCCACTGGTGTATATATTTTAATCTGCCTCATGTGGGTGTCTCTTCCATTTTGGTGATTGGCTAGAACAGCAATCTGTATCATGAATGTGCGAGTTGGCTTCTTATGATTATCAGTTAAGGGAACATGAATCCAGCCACTTGGTTCCACCAATTCAAGTTGCTGACAAAAGAAGAAAGTTAGATTATATTTTCCCCATGAATATAATATATAATAATAAATGCATTCTAACATTAAATTATAATTAATATTTTGTTCACTGAGGGAATGACAGTATGACAATAATTCTTACCAGTTATTGAGCACTTTTACCTACAGTTATTAAGTACTTTACCTAAGTCATATTAGATAAAATAAAAATAGATGTATGAACCATAGTGCTTACAGTAAACTATATTAGTTAACAACAGAAAGCACATGTTTCAGCATCTTTAGAAATGTAAAGAATTATTGCATGTGTCAAAAACTATAATTTTACAACTATTACATGTAACAGGTAACCAATGCAGGAAATAACAATGGTATGCTGCTATTGCTGATTTAAAAAGCAATATATATTTCTAATTTTCTAAGTTCAAAATACAAATGCTACTAAATGAAGAATACTAGGCCTTTTGTCTATTAAACATGCTTGAATGCAAGTTATATGCCTTATCAACTATCGGAGGTTAGGCATATTATATAACCATTGTAAGCTTGAATTACATAACTATAATTCATTTTAATAACATTTCAAAAATAGGATTATCACCCATATCATATGGATATTGGAAAGAACAAATAAAATGGTGTATATAAAGAAGCAAGCATAGTATCTGACATATAGCAAATACTCAATGAATTTTTAAAATCAGAAGTTATATAAATTACATACTGAAAGCAAAAGAAAATTTCATCATCACCATCACCACCATCATCATAATCTCTGCAATGCTTTAATTAGTTCTTTTTCCAAGGTCACACAGGTTTTTTGGTTTTTTTTTTAATGTATTTGATACAGGGTCTCACTATACAGATTGGACTCGTAGTGACTGTCCTGTTTTCAGCCTCCCAAGTGCTGGGATTACAGGCGCGCGCCACCACGCCCAGCCTCATTTGCTGTCTCTGCACGCCCCAGATGCAGGGTTGGCTCAGCATGCCAGGGATTGAACCCAGGCCACTGTGCTCTGCCTAAGCAGGCACTTTAGTCCACTGGGCTATCTGGCAAGCCCACACAAGTTTCTTAACAGTGAATGCGTAGGTCCCTTATAAGGCAAAAACATGAATCTTGAAAACATAAATCAGAAAGTGAGTCTTAAAAGATGTCATCTACAATAAGTTCTTCCAGTGATATAAGCACTTTACCAAATAGGCAACTTTCCAGTAATTTTTTTTTCTAAGGTGCTATCTAAAGGTTTCTTAACAGTGTACACAGGGATCCTTTACAAACTCACAGCTCTGGAAAACATGAATCAGGACATGGTACTTGTTTAAAAAATTAAAACTTACTATTATTTTTTTTTATTTTTGTAATTTAGGGAAGGTTCTAACAGGGCATTCAGGGTCTCACTACTAGATCAGACTCCATAGTGATCCACCTGTTTACAGCCTCCCAAGAGCTGGAATCATAGGTGCACACCACCACACGTGTCCAGTCTCATTTGCCCCTTCAGTGTGCCCGGGGGCAGGGCCAGCACAACAGACCTGGGGGTCAAACCCCAGGCCACTGCACCTGCTTGTAGGCACTTTAATCCGTTGAGCTATTTGGCCAGCATTCCAAACTTATTTTTTAACTAATCATAAAAACACAAAAATTGTACATATTAATGGGGCACTACATGATGATCTGGTGCTTTTATATACTGTACAATCAGGTTAAATTTATCTCTTCAAATGACAAAAAAAAATCTCTTCAAATTTTTTTTCCTACTTTTTGGTTGCATGAGTCACCCCCTACTGTGCAAAAGTACTCTAGAACTTCTTATCCTAACTATATGCTACTGAGTGCCTACTGATCAACCTCTTTCTGCTCCCCTCTCTCCCTTCAAGCTCTCCTATGCCCAGGTAACCACTATCCCAGGCTCAGTTCTGCACAACTGACTTTTTTAGACACCACATATGAGCAAGATCATGTAGTACTTGCATTTCTATATTTGGCTTATTTCACTTACATAGTAGCCCCCAGTTCTATCCAGGCTGTTGCAAATGAAAAGATTTCATTCTTTGGTTGTTTGCATTCTGTGGATATTGTGACTAATGTTATAATAAACTCAGGAGTGTAGGTGTCTCTTTGACATACTGATTTCATTTTCTTTGGATATATACACAGGAACAGGATTGCTGGATGATATAGTAGTTCTATTTTGAAGTCTCTGAGGAAAGTATATATTTTCTCCAAAATGTCTAATTTACATTCTCATGGTGTGCAAGATTGTTTCCTTTTTCACATATTCTGGATATTAATTTCCTACATCTAGTTTGCAAATGTTTTCTCCCATTCTGCAGGTTTTCTCATTAGTCCAATGATTGTTTCTTTATTGTGGAAAAGTGTTTTAGTTTCATGCAATCCCATTTGTCTATATTTACTTTTGTTTGTGTGCTTTTGGAGGTATGTCCAAAAAAATCTTTGCCTTTTTCACTGTCCTTAATTTCAATGAGCGGACACTGGTACTTTGGAATAATTGTGTGTATTAATTAGATATTTTTCCTAGAATGTACCTAGTCCATCAAAAAAAGAATTCCTAACACTTGCTCAATCTGTAGTTAAAGTATTTGTTTAGCATACACGAGGCCCTAACTTTGATCACCAGGACTGCAAAATAAGTATGTAAATAAATGAATACACTTGGTGATAAGTAAAAAAATAAAAACACTTGGTAAAATCATAAACTTATTCAAGTCATTGAAATAAAGCATGCTGAAATATATAGTACCTAAGTTGTACTCTTATCAAAATTTCTAACATAATTCAATAGCAACTATAACTCTACAAATATGAAGATTATTTTTACTGACATTCAATAACTAATGAGCAAAATTCAACATAAAACAAAAATATATTCAACTTCACAAACAGAAACATGCTAGGCAATTTCTCATTTAAGAATACAGTCCCTTAAAGGTAATTTGATAACTTATAGACATAGAACAGTTGCCATCTATACATGAGATCATCCTCTCACAAAAAAGAACACATTCCCTTCTATAAACATAGACAGACAGAGCCAGCCAAATAGCTCAGCAGATTAAAGTGCCTGCAATGGGGAACAACCCACTCAGGACTCCCCCTCCTCTCCTTCTTTCAGACAGGAGCTTTCTTTCCCTCAATAAATATATTCTGCTTAAATAAATAAATAAATAAATAACGTGCCTGCAAACAAGCGCAGGGTCCGGGGATTCAATCCCCGGGCCTGCAGTGCCGGCCCCTCCCACAGGGTCCCACTGAGAAGGCGACTGAGACTGGGTGTGGTAGTGTACGCCTGTAATCCCAGCTCTTGGAAGGCTGTAAACAGGCAGATCACTATGAGTCCTATCTAGTAGTAAGATCCTGAACACCCTGTAGACCCTTCCTTAAAATACAAAAAAAAAATATATAGATAGATAGATAGACAGACAGATATATCTATAGATATAGATATCCCATCAAGGGAAATACGATGTGCATACACATTACAAATACATACAATCTTGGGAAAATCATGCTAGTCCTAGTAGAAAAAGTTTTAACATTATGTCTCTGATTTCATTTCATGGAATGTACCTAATATCCCCAAATTCAAGTAATAATAAATCTAATTCTGTATAAATTATGAAAATATTAACTAAGATGACTTATTTAATAAGCATCTAACAAAGTTTCTTTTCTTGGAAAATGTTTTACTTAGTTTAAATGATAATCTAAAACCTAGATTTTAGTGTTTTTCTCTAAGAAATGCATGAACACAGGTCATTTAATTTAAAAATCATTTCATTTAATTGAGTCCAAACTGTCTTTATCATTTTCAAGTCCAAACTGTCCAACATTAACAAATGAAGAAAAATCTTGTCAGAAAATAAAACTAAGTTTATAATTCTCTAAAGTTATACAGTGACTTTTAAATAGACACTGATTTAAAATTATCTTAATGACTGAACACACATGAACAACATGCATCACAGAAAACATAGATTTGTCTTATGCATACAGCACAAAGCATGAGTATCAGTGAACCTAAATTTTGGATCCCATGGGTCGCCCTAGAAAAACAATTAAGGAATACTACTATATCTTCTTTTCCCTCCTCCTGCTCTCCTTTCCACCCCCCCCCACCTCTTCCCTTCTTTCTTCTCTGTCCAACTGAGAAACTAAGGATAAATGAGAACCAAAAAATCTCTCCAAAACACAGTTTTAGTACTGAATAGTTTCCTCCTTCTAACTGCAAATAACAATACCAAAAATGCATGCATAACAAGGTATTATATTTTTTTTTTTTTTATTTTTAGCAGAACCGGGGATTAAACTCAGGCCCTTACGCTTGCCAGGCAAACACTTATTCTACTGAGCTATCTCCCCAGGCCCCTCCTTACTAAATTTTAATTTCTCCATGAGGAATCATGTCTCATGGCCTCATCTTGCTCAGGTATTCTTTCCATCTTTCTCATATCTTCCTTGTTTTTTAAGATTCACCTGCCTAGTTCTGGGTGGATCAAATCAATGGAACAGAACTGAGGATATAGAAAATTCCCAACTTATTCCACTATTTAATCTTTGACAAAGTGGCCAAAAACGTACATTGGAGGAAAGACAGCCTATTCAATAAGTGTTGCTGGGAAAATCGGTTATCTGTTTGCAGAAGACTGAAACTGGACCCTTATCTCTCACTACAATCTAAATTACAATCAAAATGAATCAAAGATCTAAACATTAAAACAAACATCAAACCTACTAGAAGATTAAAATCTCAACACTTGAAAACACTGATATAGGAAAGGGTTCTGTTTTGTTTTGTTTTGTTGAGACAGGGTCTCCCTGCACAGTTCAGACTGGCCTTGAACTCACTATGTAGCAAGGGTTTCCCCTACCTTACAGCAATCATCCTGCCTCAGCTTCCCAACTGCTGGGATTTCAGGCCTCTGCTACCACACCTTGCTCAGGAAAGGAACAAAACTTCAATGGCTGAAGCCTCAATGGTACAAGAAATAACAGCAAGAATGAGCAAATGAGATTGTATTAAATTATAAGTCTTCTGTACAGCAAAAGAATCCACAAAGAGACAACCTATAGAAATGGAAAGAAAAATTGTGTGACCTACTCCTCAGAGGACTAACATTGAAAATATATAAATAACTCAAAAAAATTAAACCATTTAAAATTAAGAAGGGGGGCTGGTGAGATGGTGCAGTGGTCTAAAGCACCTACTTAGAACAAGCTAAGCTAAACAAAGCACAGGGACCGCGGTTCAATCCCCAGCACCACATGCCAGCCAGCCAGCCCCGCCCCCTGGTGGGCTGAGCTGGCCACACACACACAAAATAAATAAATATTAAAAAATAATAATAATAAAAAAAATAAAATTAAGAAGGCCAGGGAGATGGCTCAGTGGAATAAGCACTTCCTTGGCAAGCACAAGGGCCTGAGTTCAATCCCCGGTTCCACCAAAAAAAAATAAAATTAAATTAAGAAATGGGCATGAAAAATGAACAGACACTTCACAGAGGAAGAAACACAAGTCAACCAATACATGAAAAAATGTTCAATCTCTCTCAGCATCAGAGAAGTGAAAATAAAAACAATGGTACGAGTCTACCTGTAATGGTTGGTACACTCTGTCAAATTGAGAGTTTAGAAGTTCAACTCAGCAGAGGGCCAGGGTCCACACTTTGTAAACATCCTCATCCTATGCAAGAGGAGGGCAGGAAGATGGTGTGAGTGCTACACCTACCCTGAGAGGGGGCAGCCTGTTCTCTTGTTGTTTTTGCTGTCTTCTGCCACCTTGAACTGCTGCCCTGTGCCATGTGCCACCATGCTTTGAAGTCAGCTGAGTATGGACTGAAACCTCCACAAACTGTGAGCTAAATAAATCTTTCCCTTCCTTAACTTTGGATGTTGGGTATTTTGTCACAGAAACAAGAGAAAAGTAAGGAAAGACACCACCTTACTCTAGAGAGTATGGTAATCATTAAGAAATCAAACATGCTACTGAGGCTGATGAAAAAGGAACTCTCCTTCATTGCTGGTGCAAATTTAAACTAGTACTACCATTATGTAAATCAGTACGGAGATCGCAAAAAACTGAAATTGAAATTCCAGCAATCCCCCTGCTTGGTGTCTTCTCCAAAGAGTTTAAGACACCATACTAGAGCAATACGTACACATCAACATTTATAGCAGCATAGCTCATAATAGCTAAATCCTGCAAACAACCTGCATGTCTATCAACAGATGACTGGATAAAGAAAATGTGGTACCTATGAATAATGGAATATTACTCTGCTATAAAGAATGACAGATTTGAGACATTTGCAGCAAAATGGATACACCTGGAAAACATAATGTTGAGTGAAATAAACAAGACACACAAGCTTAAATACCATACCGTATCTCTCATTTGATTGAGGCAAAGAGCAAAGAGAATAATGAAAGACAGATAAAGGGAACTAGGTGATCGATCTCTTGTAATAGGGAGTGATCCAAGGGAAAAAATATGAGTAAGGAGGAGAGAAATGGGAAATAAGTAGAATAAAGACAAGTCATACACAGGAACTAACAGCTTCAGCTACTGTAAACGTCATATGCCACAACATGAACTAAGATCAATAATATCAAGAATGAAAAATGGGATAGGGAACTGGAGGAAAATGAGTGAGGAGGGAAAGAGATGGGGATGTAAAGAAACAAGTTAACATGTGTACATGTAACTATTGCCCAAGATGAATGTAAATTGCATGAATTGCAAACATGTACTAATATAATTTTTTTAATTTTAATGTCTTTTAAAGTCAAGAAGATGTAATCATTTGTGGCAAACTAAAGCTCCAGTTAATAGCTATTGGTAAAAACAAAACAAAACAAAAAACATCATTTTAAATATGAGAGCTACTAAAGCAGTAAGGACTAGTAGTAGCTAAGATTCTAGAGAAAAGACAAATTGGACAAGATGAATGAATGGTCTTTCTGCCACCACTTCAACTATGGGAACATTTGCTGATTCTGAAAAATAGCAAGGTGTTTAGAATTTTCGCTATACTCATGAAGAGTGCTTTTTTTTTTGGAACCAGGGTAACTTGTTATTAGGACTCATGGTCTTTCAAAAAGAAAACCTGGAGACTTCAAACACAGTCCATGTTCCCCTTAAAATATCTGCACATACTCAGGCGGTCTGGGAGCAAAGAGAATAATGAAATACCAAAGAAATCATTATGGCTGGAAAGGGTAGAAAGTCACAAAGCAATTTACACCAGAAAGTTACAGGTTGTACACTGAATACCAAAATATCAACCCAGATGAGTTTCAGCACAATCCACTGTAAACTTAGGACTCTGTCTCTCTACAGATATAGGTATAGGTTTAGGTTTAGGTTCAGGTATAGGTTCAGGTACAGGTTCAGGTACAGGTGTATATACAGATAAATGTTTTCAACAGAAGAAACCTATTTTGAATATATAAAGAACTACAATTCAAAAGATGTATACATTCTACAAATACAAACATTTGTTTACTAAACAAAAAACGTGTTCTAAAATGTTCATAGAGGAATGAAATTACTTATTTATAATAAATACATTACTTGAATACATACAGATTGTAGAGTATATTCACAACAGGTTAACTAGTCACAGATTAACAGATAATTTTGTTTTCTCCTGTTTAAGCTCCACTTAGCAGTCAAACTTACTTGATAAAAGGCAAATTTGAAATACCTTTCATAAATTTCTTATTATAGTGAGACTGAAACCCCAATCCACACACCTAACAAAGTCCTCTGCAATTTGGTTTTTGTTGATCTCTTCAGCATTATTTTGAACACTATTTTGCTTCACTGTATTTAATCACAGAATCTGAAATAATTAAAAAATTTTTACTGTACTGGAGTAGATTCTGAAAATATTCAAAAGATCAAGAACTGGTGGGGCTGGGGAGATAGCTCTAGTAGAATAAGCACTTCCCTGGCAAGCGCAAGCGCCTGAGTTCATTCACCAGTTCTGCAAAATGAAACAAAACAACAACAACAAAAAAAAAACTTCTCACACTTACTACCTGGGCCAGGGAGATAGCTCAATAGAATAAGCACTTTCCTGGCAAGCTCAGGATCCTGAGTTCAATCCCCAGTACTGCAAAAAAAAAAAAAAAAAAAAAAAACTGTCAAAGAGGGCCAGCCACATAGCTCAGCGGACTAAAGTGCTTGCTTCAGCAGAGCACAGCAGGCATGGTTTAATCCCTGTTGTGTTGTGCAGTGCCGGCCCAGCCTCGGGGCACATGGAGAAGGTAATGGCGATTGAGACTGGGCATGGTGGTGCACACCTGTAATCCCAGGGTTTTTCCTTAACTTCCTTTCCTTGAACTTCCTACTTGTCAGCATGTGCCTTTCAATTTGTGGCTTATTTTGCTTTGTCTCTTACACAACTAGGGATCCTTGACTATTTCTTATATTTAAGAATGAAATGTAAACAGTTTAAAACAGATTTTTCCTCATGGAAGAGTTTGCTTCTTACTAGGCCTTGAGACCAAGTGGTCATGCTAGAACCCATATCTCCTGTACCTTCTCACCGAGGCCTACTCTAAACACCTTAGTTAAAAATGCACATAACTTTAAAAGCCTCAAGTTTGTCTTTTTTTATATAGCTGACATATTCCACTGTATAAAAATACCACATTTTTTTATTGACCATTCCTCAGTTGATGGGCATTGGGGTTGTTTCCAAGATTTAGCTATGACAAGCTGCACTGCTATAAACATGGGTGCACACATACTGCTGTGGTGTGACCCTGAAATCAGAACTAATTTGGAGATAGCAATATGCACTATAACAACTGCTGCTATAAACAAGATGTTCCTATCATCTCGTTCAGTGAAATTCTGTATAATTTCCAATGTCTATTATTTTCTCTTTAAAAATAAAATTAAAAAATAAAAACAATTCCATTAACACTGCTAGTGAGAGAAGGCCAAAACTAAACAAATACAAACAAGTGATTATGTATATTAGACTCTAAAAGTGCTGGGGGGTGGGAGGAAGCAGGAAAACACAGAGCAGAAATACTCAGGATAAGGTGTATTTTTTTTATTATTATAACAGTATTAATGGAATAAATGATTGGTCTCAAGGCACAGTAAGAAGCATACTTTACCATGAGGAAAATCTGTTTTAAACTGTTTACATTTCATTTTTAAATATAAGAAGTAGTCAAGGATCTCTAGTCATGTAAGAAACGAAGCAAAATAAACCAAAAACTGAAAGGTACACGCTAACAAGTAGGAAGTTCAAGGAAAGGCAGTGAAGAAATTTAAACTAAAGCAAGTCATAATTAGTATTCCCAATGATATAACCTACTGTACCCATGAAACAAGAACAGAATGCTACTTTAAAAAAAAAAAAAAGAGGTCTTAGAAATTTAAAAATGTGTGAGAACAAAAAAATTAATGTAATTGAAGTTAAATTAATTTCTAAAAAAAAGAAGAAAAAAAAACCTAGTGGCTTAATGCAGATACTAACACTGTGAACTTAAACAAGAGAATAAAGAGGCTGAGGTAGGAGGAACATTGAGAGCTTGAGACCAGCCTGGGCTACAAAGTGCGTTCAAGGCCAGCCTGAACTGTATAGTGAGACGTTGTCAGAGAAAGAAAGAAAGAAAGAAAGAAAGAAAGAAAGAAAGAAAGAAAGAAAGAAAGGAAGGAAGGAAGGACGGACGGACGGACGGACGGACGGAAGGAAGGAAGGAAGGAAGGAAGGAAGGACAGACGGATGACAGACAGACAGACAGACAGACGGTTAGGTATTCCCAAGCTGAAGAGAACCACTGAACCCCAAGACAATGACAGAAACACACAAATAATAAGGTACATCATCATGAAATTGTGGAGTTATCAAAGATTAAGAGATTATAAAAGCTTCTAGAAAGAAAAATAGGCCACACACAAAATATCAGAATTCAAAAATGAAAACTCATTTACACTGAAAACTATGAAGCAATGGAGAATGTGTTTAATATTCTGAGGGAAAATATTTCCAAACTAAAATCCCATACCCAGCCAAATCACCCCTCGAGGGTGAGATTAAAATAAAATTTTTGGTCATATAAGATTTCAACAATTTACCTCCCATACAGAGGATGTGTCCCATCAAAAATCAAAGTTAAAAAAAAAGATAAAGTTCTAGGACCAGAGAAAAAGTGGAGAAATTCTCAGAATGTTGAGGAAAGATAGCTTAAAATACCTGTTAGTCCAAAAAAAAAAAAAAGGCACAAAGGATTAGAAATACAAGAAATGTACCAGGGAAATGTCTGGGCAAGCAAATAAGGAGGGAATCAGATGAGGCTGGATGAGCTATCCACCAGCTACACAGATCTCACCCTAGGGAACGAAGCCGGGAAGAAGCAAGCTGTGGGAGACCTGTGGGAAGGCACAGTTCTAGAGAGGCTCAGCAAGGCTGCAGGACAGAGGACTCGGCATGACCATGAAATGGGCCTCCTGCAGCATCCCTGCCGTGCTCAGTGTCTGTGGGCAGAATCACAGTGACTTCTGAGATGAGCCTGTAGGACCATCAATTTCTCCTGTGGTCAGAGAGAGTGAAAAGAAACAATTTCATCGCCATCTGCCATGACTTTGTGATGTGTCAGCACAACTGAAGGAAACTGCTCGGGATTTACTCCCCTAGACATTTCTGGCTAGGGAAGACACAAGGATTTTCATGCAAAAAGTGAAATGGCAGGCATTTTGTTTTTCACTCTCAAGGTGACTTGGTACTTTGTGGATCACACATATTGCCACTATCTATTGGTTTACTTCACTGTCATGTGCAGCAGGCAGGCTAGCGCTGCCTCCCTCTTCCCCAGTTCTCCTTGTAGCCTTCTTAACTGTTAGGTCTAGACAAGGTGCTCAGCTGCTCCCATAGGCCACATTCATCACAAGGTCAGAGGCAGTGAGAACTGGAAGTTATTCCAGTTTGTCTCCTCAGGTTAAGCTCATGCTTGTGGTTCCAGATCATCTTTGCTCTCCACCATCTTATAGCAATCTTCACACTTTTCAGTTTTTTACTCTGTGAATTTCAAGCTCATGTTTTTCATCTGAAGTGAAAACAATAGCCTTCATAACTTATTTAACCAGCTCCTACTAGAGTAAGGAAAAATTCCTGTAACGAATCTTTATTGTATAGCTTCTTGCATCCACACACATACCAAGTGCTCTGCTTCACTGATGAAACTTTCACAGACACAGTGACAGTAGCTAGACAGAAGTCTGGAAAGACTTTCCAAGAAAACCATGTAGGGCGGACAGAAAATGGTTGTGTAAAGATGTATTTTACAGTTCTGTCAGAGAATTTAGAGATATATTGATAAATAACATTTTTTAAATTAAGAGGGGGAAGGCAACTATTAACACCAGGAAAACAAAATGATGCCTTAGAAAGCAATTTAAGGAAAGACATGATACAATTCAGTAATAAACAATATATATGTGGTAATGATAAAGAAAATGTGCTTAATGATTTCAGCAAATACCACAAAACCTATATTATGAAAATGAAGAAAAAAGATGTATAAAAAAGAAGAAATGGATTTATACAGAGCTAAATTACAATGTTTTACAGTAGGACACCACTAGATCACATCTTTAAATATAGATATGTACATTTACATAGTGAGAACTGAGGCAAGATGCAGATCAAGAAAATCTGAAAAACTAAATTCTGGCACAAAAAGAATCTCACATAAAGTTGGGACCAGATGAGGTGTGGCTTATGAAGAGATCAGCATCATTAAAAAGAAGCCAAGTAATCTGTACAAGGATAAGAAGAGCATATCAGAAATCAGAAAACCCCACCTAGCTGGATATAGTACCACATTCCTGTAATCCCAGTACTTAGCATGCTGAGGCAGGAGGACTGCCATGAGTTCAGCCAGCCTGGGCTACACAGTGAGTTCAATGTAGGCAGAAATTACTCAAGAAGACCATGTCTCAGGAAAAAGAATAAGACTGTACATATTACAGACTTAAAAGGAGCAAAAGCATAAACATTTCATTTGAGAAAAGAGGGCCTGAGCCTCTGCTCAAGAAGGCTTGCCTAAGGAATTGGTTCCCCAGGATTCATTTCATTGTGCTTAGCGATTCAGATATTCAGAAGCCACTACAGTCATGGTCCAAGGGGGCCTGGCTACTGTTTCCATTAGCAGCAGATGCAGCATTGTCACTATGATGCTGGTTTTGCCTACAAACAGAATTTAAGAGTTGTAGGGTCAGAGAGGCATCCATTCAGATTTCAAAGGCCTGGGAGGCAAGGCAAGGAGACCCTCATAGTACATAAAGCTGTGGGAATGTTCTTGAAGATGCAGTGGATACACCATGAAATCAAGAGATGCCAGGAGTGTGAAACATCTGCTGCAGCTAAGGAGAGAGGCCATATGGGCTGCAACCAGCAAAGCTAAAGAGGCAGACTTCTATGGAACTCATATCTCACTACCACATACCCTGGATGTTGAACAAGAAGTTACAGGATTCAATGTTTGCCTAGCTGGATTTGTCATGTTTTAGTTCCATTCTTTTTTATATCCTTACTTCTCCCTTTTGGAATGGAAATGTTTGCTAGTGCCACTGGATATTGGGATTATTTAAATTATTTTTTGTTTGCTTTACTTTTCTAGAAATTCACAACTAAGAATTTGCCTTCAACTTGGAATCGAAAAAGAGACTTCAACTTGGAATTTGAAAAAAGCTGGAAGTTTTGAGACTTGCGGAGAGGAATTATTGTGTCTAGCTGTATTTATGTTAGGTGGAATCATGATCTATTTATTTGGGGACTAACTATGGTTAAAGGAGATGTGTTTGTGTATCAAGTTGACAAGGGTTGGGATGTGATAGTTGAGCCTTTTTGTGCCAACTTGCCTTGGAATCAAACCTGGTGGACAGATAGAGCATACTTCTAGCTGGGTGAACAGAGCTGTAGCCCAGGGGTCCATATGTAGTCCCTAGCCACCTCCTCTCTGACACTGTTCTCTTGCTCTCCTTCCCAACTGTCTAAGACTGAGTTCCCTTAAAAATATGAGCCCAACTAAATCTCTCCTCTTTTAACTTTTTTTTTTTTTAAACCAAAGAATTGAACTCAAGCCCTGGCCCCTGCACAGAGCTCTATCCCTAGCCCACCTCTCCTCTTTAAGGTTGTGAGTGTTGTTGTAAACAACAGGTAAGCTCACTAATACAACTAAGGAGAGTGTTACAAAAAGCTCAGTGGTTACCTCTAAAAAAATAGGAAAAAGACTGTGATAAGGAAGGACAGAGAAGTATATTCTGTGATGGTCATAATGTTCTATTTCTTACACTAAATACGTTATATAAATGCATGTGTATTTTGTGGATATTAGGGGGAAATGCTAAGCAAACAACAGAACCTATCACAGAAAATCTATACGTGCATGAGGTTTAGCTTTTGTACAGTGCTTGATATTCCAGGTAACATTATTATTCGTTGACTCAAAAATAAAATAACTTAAATTTTTACAACAAAGTTAATATGTACAGTAGGTTTGACTAAACCTTTTCCAAATATATGCAGATTTAGAAATTTTACATACATGAGTAATTTTTATGGCACCACAAACTGAAACAGTACACTATCAATCTAACACTATAATTTTTTTATATTTGCATTAGCGTGTATTTGTAATACTGAACAGTGATGCTCACGATAGGGAATTAATTAGTACATGCATATATCTTGATCATTTTCAGCCCCCTACTGCCCACTCATCCCTTCTTCTCCAAAAGTTTGTCTTCTTTCTCCTTTACTTTACTCATTTCTGTTTATTTCTATTTTAGGTTTTCCTAAGGAAACATGTAATATTTAACTTTCTGAGTATGGCTTCAAGTTCCATACAGTTGCCTGAAAAACATATTTTCATTATTCTTTATGGATTAATAATATTCCATTGTACATTTTCCTTATCCATTCATCTGGATGGGCATCTAGACTGTTTCCAGAGCTATTGTGAACTGTATCACTATAAATATGGGCATACATGTAACAATGCAGCTTGATATTCTCAATTCTTTTTATAAAATACTCAGCAGAGGTATACCTAGCTCACATGGTATTTCATATTCAGTTTTTTGAGGAATTTCCATACTGACTTCTACAGGATACCAGTTTATGTTTCTACCAACAAAGGAAGGTTCCTTTTCCCCATATCCTCACCAGCATTCACAATATTGAGTTCTTGATGGAGTAAGATGGAATCTCCATGTTGTTCTGATTTGCATTTGTTTAATGGCCAAAACCATGGACCATTTTTTCATGAACTTATTGTCCATTTGTACTACTTTTGACAGGTATCTATTCATTTTAATTTCCCATTTTTTTCATTGGGTCTTTTATTTGGGGGCTCTAATTTTTTTAAAGTTTTTTAATGTAGTCTAGATAACAGTGGTCTATCAGAGGAGTAACTAGCAAAACTTTCCTCTCATTGTGTAGGTCGATTCTTCACTCTATTGACTGTTTCTTCAATATACAGAAATGTTTTAATTTGATGTGATCTCAACTGTGGATTCTTAATATAATTTCCTGTTTGTTTTGAAGTTCTATTCAGAAAATGTTTATGTCTATGGCTTTAAACATTTTTCTTATGTTATCTTTAGTAGTTTCAAAGTTTCTAGTTTTATTCCTAGGTCTTTGGTCCATTTTTATTTGATTAGCACATGGTAAAAGACAGGAATACAATCCATTTTGATTTGATTTGAGCACTGGGTGAGAGACAGATTTAATTTAAATCTTCTGCACATAGAGATCCAGTTTTCCAAGCATAACTTGCTAAAAAGGCTGAATTTTCTCCAGTATATGTTTCTGGCTCCTTTGTCAAAAATTAGATGGCCATAATTGAGGTGTACAGTGTTTTGTTTCTAGTGTACCTGTCCATTTTTGTAATGTATTGAAACAGACTGCATAACAACCTAACACTTGATTTTAAGCCATAAGCACTGATAAGGACAAGAGAATTAGGAATTTAGGATGACAAAGAATTACTGTAAAACCATTTAACCATTAAGCAAATAACTGTTATTTAAAAAATCAACTGAAGCAGAAAGATACATGAAAAACTAATTACCTTTTCAAATATGTTCTGAATAGCAATGAAGCCTTTAAAAGGTCACTTTGTTACCAAGCTGCCTTCAAAAAGACTTAAAAAGCTAAGCCAAGACCTATAAGAAGCAGGGAAGAAACATAACTCATACTTTTGATCAAGAGACAAAAATAAGTCACATACAAATAAAGCATCAGAAACCAAAAGTGGCATTGTATTTTTCAACATCCACAGTAAAAACTATGAGGCAATACAGAACATATTTAAAATTCTAAGGAAAAAAATTTCCAAGCTTGATTTCCATACCCAGCCAAGAGAATTACTATAAAGATATGACAATTCTTTGGGGTATTGAATAAAAAGCGTCTAACCACAATATAATCTTAAATACATTTTATAGGAATATAAAACCCTAAGGGATTCTAGGAGAAAAGGTAATGAGAATTACTTAGGAGTGAATGATGAAAATAATTATTAAGGTCAATTTCATTAAATTTTCATGCTTTATGATTTTTTCTGTACGATGAGAGTTAACAATAACTAACATTTTTGAAACACTTATTCTTTGCCAGACATTGTCTTAACAATTCTACATGCACTGGTTTATTTCAATTTTGCAAAAGCCCAGAAGCAGACTATATTAATCTTGATTTTGTATGCAAAAAATCTAAGGCACAGAGAAGCTACCTTCTCAATATCAGGGATAAGCGGTATAGCAGGAATTCAAAACCTTCCAGATGACTCCAAAGCTGGAACCCTCAGATCCTCATCAAATCAAATAAATACATGTATATCCAATAGTTACATGGAGTAAAAATTCACAATTTCATGAGATTACATAAAAAGCATATCACTTATTTCTAAAGCTTATAAGAACATTACCATTTTTCAAGGTCTGGCTCATTTAAACTACCATTCATTAAGCTGCTACTATGTACCAGCTTGGGCACTTAATATGTATTTGTTTTAATCATCCTAACACCACATCTGTAATTTACAGCTGCAGACTCTGAAGTTCTCAGAGGTCATATAATTAGCCTGCTAGTGAAGGATGCTAGTATTTCAAAGTAATTTTCCTGAGAAATACCTGAACATCACTGTCTCAGTTACTCTTCTCTTGTTGCTGGGACAAACAAAAACACCCAAAACAAAGGAAGGAAAGGTTTATTTAGCTCACAGTTACTGGAGGTTCAGTCCAGACTCAGCTGGCTCCAAGGCAGAGAAGCACAGGGCACAGAGCAAAAGGAGTAGCAGCAACAATGGCTACAAAGAGCAAGTCTGTCTTCCTTCAGTTGCATTCAGACTACCTGCCCCAGGATGGGTGTAGTAATCACACCCATAATCCCAGGGATCATGAATTAATCATAAACTCTAGAAGTCCACCCCCTGACTTACATGAGGCTTTGGGGGGGACAACCAGATACAAATCATAACAATCACAAAGTAATAAAGTAGTTTTAAGTTATGTTTGTCTAAAGTTAGAATTATAAACTGGGCTTGGTGGTGCACACTTGTAATCCCAGCACTTGATAGGCTGAGGCAGGAGAGTTGCTGTGAGTTCAAGGCCATCCTAGACTACATAGCAAGACACTGTCAAGAAAGAGAGAGAGAGAAAGAGAAAGAGAAAGAGAAAGAGAAAGAGAAAGAGAAAGAGAAAGAAAAAGAAAGAAAGAGAGAGAGAAGAAACATAACATTTCCTGAGATGAGTACAAGTGAATAAATACTGACAACTCTTACACATCCTTTAAACACAGGTAAAAATTTGAAGGGGACTGAGAAGAAAAAAAGACACTCAACTGTATGAAAGTCTCATAATATTCACTGTCTTATGTTAGTTACTATGCTCAAAGCATAACCATGATAAAAAATAAAACTCTTATTTTATCCAGGCAGAAATAAAAACCAAATATATATGTCCAGTTATGAAATTTAAATGAAAACATCTCTAACTGTTGTCAATAATAAGTCTTCAACTGAAATAGAACCCTACATACATATTTTGCTTCCAAGATCTCTGATTTCCACTGGTCCCATTATTCATATATGATAGATTCTATTCATAAAAGTAAAAAAGGTCCAAAACACTGATCTCATTATTTATTTTCAAAAGTATAGAACCATATTTAGAATATCTGTGAATGAAATTAGATTATACAAAATAAATATTTCAGAGCACAGATATATCAAATTTTATTTCATATGAATTTTAAAAGCATTGAATTATCACTTGCAAGTCAAATATGAAGTTTGACCTTATTCATTATGTAAATTACCATCATTTTGAGAAAAATGTTAACTTGTTTCCTAAAACTGCAGTCAGTGACAACGGAATAGAAAAAGCAAAGGCATTTTTGTCCTATTCACAAGCACCAACAAACAGCCCAGTGGGGTAATGGCAGTGTGCCAGGTCGCTCTCTGAGCAATTAGGCTTCATGGCAATCAGGAAACTCAGGCCCACTAGGCCTTAGAAAACTAACTTGTTAAGGGCTTGATGCTTTTATTTCCTCTCACAGACGCCATATATGAGATATACTTTGATTTTGATTCATCCTCTGAACAAAAATTTTTAAAAGGTTAAGAACAATTAGTAAGTGAATCCAGAAGAACATGGAGATTAGTAAGCAGTCTTATCTGCCACACCTGTTGGCTAAAATTTTTCTAACTAGTCCTCAATATACAGTAATCTCATTCTAATAATCAGCAGAAACAATTAAGAGTCATACAACTATCATAAAATGTAAAGCTGCATTTTATCTGAAGAAACTCAAATGCAAAGAAAAAAAATTTTTCTTTATGAAACCATTCAAAATGACAAAAAAGTTTCGGCAAAGATGTACATATTTACTCTTTTATTAACTGTTACATAGAAAATTTTTAACAACAGATCAATATTGAATAACTCCAATAAAACTTACAGGAGACAACTTTAAACTTGAAGTTTTCTATTATCTGGTAATTAATTCCTGCTTTGCATATTTTTGAATATGAATAAAGGTGAGATTGTCAACACACCATGCAATTTGTAAAAGTGTTCCCTGTGTCTAATACAATACACAGAAGCATAACAGGAGTAAAAATGAAGGAAGTGAATAAGATTAAAGATGAGAAATTATTCTGAGGGTTATATTCTTCCTAATGTAGTCCTTGATTAGGAAGTGGTTATGTATGGTCAGGGGAAAAACCTAACTGAAAACAATAATGTGAAGAAATCAACAGACTTAATCTAATTTCCAGTGAGATATAGGACATTTATGATATTATTAATGTGCAATTAGTCAAGATATACTTCATTACATATAAATAAAATAGATTTTATAGGGCAAAAAATAATATTGAAATCATTCTTTCACACATCTTTAATAAAAGCTCATTATTTAGGCTTCAATACTTGTAGTTTCATTTCAAATTTTTCAATTTACAGTTTCTTCTACTTTTTCATGTGCCAACGGCAACAGTATCAACACATCTATGACAACTTACCCTACAAACAGAAATCTTCACAAACTGAAAATATAAGAACCAACAAATGTTTAACTACACTCAGAAAACACAGAGTCTTTATTCCAAAAAGAACGTTTAGTAAAAAAATGATGTGTGAACAGCAGACACTGATGTTCACACAAGCTTACTGCAGACAACCCAGCAGGCGGTTTTCTGTTTTTTTTGGATTATGCTCTGGAGGTGCTGGCACAATGGAATTTCAATACCATAATTGCTTATTTCTCTGTGTATCTTTAAAATAACAGGTAACGAAAACATTACAAAAATAACAAAATAAATTATTTTAATTCTTCTTTTCAATCGATGTAATTTAGAACCATTACACAAATAGAGAAGAAGCACAAAAGGGGGGGAAAAAGAAATAAAGTAATGTTCCAAAGGTTCAGTTTACAAGGACCTCACACAAAGTTTTTTTTTCCCCCTCTGCAACTCTTACTAGAAACAGTATTATTTGCTAAAAATGCACTAGCTGCCAAGAGCTATGGTCCATCTAAAGCAAAATGCTTAAGATGGAAATAGAGTGCTAATACAAAGAAAGGACAGGATTCAGTATACAAATTTCTGTAAAACCTATTAAAAATAAGATTTTGATTTTATATCTTTTTTGACTAAAAATAATTACAATAGATAAAATACTAAAACATACAGTACTGTATTAAAACAATAAGATGTAATCAGATTTCAAACTTTCTAATTAAACTTTTTTGTAAGTTATTGGGAATTCAATACTAGTCTTGGTTCACATGATAGAACAATGGGAAAATTTTCCGAATGGTTGAACACTAACCCTGACAAGTGTGGAGAGCCAACTACAATACATTATATGGTAGCATAACCTGCCACCCACGTTGCTGAGAGAACAGCTTTCAAACACATGCACTGAGCTGTAAAACCGCAAAATCCCTTATTACACATTGTCTTTCTTACTCTAGGTGAAATATACCATCAATTCTTTCCATTATAAATCTTTATTACTGTTTTTGAAGCTCATTTACAATATGTTGTTTTCTGACAATGTAAAAGGTGTCTTTTTTTAAAAATGCAGTAAGAACATTATCACCCTTCTACAGCACTACAAATGAAGGCTGCTGTTAAGATTACAAATTCTCCGATAATTTTGGGGATCCATGTTATCTAAAATGAGTTTCAAGATAAAATTCCTTTTCTTACCTTTCAAAAAAAACTCACTGCAATAATGGCCAATGATTGCCAAATATAAAAGGATCTGAGATAAGAACAAGGATGAAAAAAACTTGGACCATACTCTTTCAGAGATTCAAAGACATGACTTTTAGAGATTCAAGATGGTTTAAATCATTTCAAAAATGTGTTTCCCTGTAAAATTTCGCCTGACTATAGTTTCCCGCCAAAGTCCTTCTACTATCCTTTACGTTTCATTCTCCAACTCCAGCCCACCATGAGCCACCTCCACCCACCGTCTGCTAATTGAATCATAGCATTCCAAAGCAGTTACAGGACATAACATTTTCTTCTGGGATTTTCATTTGCAATGTTGTTGGCCAAGAGAATTTTATTTGTGAGTGTTTCTATTATACTGACAGGGTCAATTAGCCCTGTGAACTATTAGTCTTTCTGCCTAATAGCTTGGTAGATTATTCAAGTGGGACCATTCATAACTTATAACTGAACGTAGCCAATTAACCTCAGAAATATGACAATACTGGTTATCTAATGGGACTTTACGTTTACCTTAATAACATACTATAGTTATATTATTTCCCCAAGTTGATGGTTTATTATTTGATAGAAACTATTTTCCCCAAATTGAATTGTTTCAAATTATGATACATAAATTATAGAGTAATTTTTATTTCAAAATTGTGAAACTTTTTTGAAATAAGAGCCAGCTACTATGCATACATTTTCCTGTAGGCTTATATAACTAAAACATCTCAGAACCACATATTATATAATATCCAGTGCTCATATCATGATTTCTGCCCAAGATGCACACAGCTCTACTACTTTCCTAGAAACTAATATGAAAACAGACTTGTATTTTACTGAAAATATTCAATCTTTAAATTGTCAAAAAATATTTTAAAAAGCACACAAAAGACAATTGAGTGTTTACTATGTGACAGATACTAAGTACTTTGTAACCTTTATCTCAACCCTCTCACACTGAGATCTACATATAAAAACCTGAGGTTTCAGAGAAGTCAAATATGTTTCTAAATTTCACATAGCTAATAACTGGCCAAACTAAAATCTCAAAGCAGATCTGTGTAGTTCACCAAATTGTGGTCTTTGAACCTCATCCAGCCTAAAAAATACAGATACTCTCTTGGTCACATCCCAGTGTCATGTTACAGTAAGTGGGTCATATAATACTGCCAAGCTTCATCACCATTCTACAAAAGAGTGCATCTAATTATCAGTGAGGAACAACTGGAAAGAGACTAGTAAGTAAGGATGTTTTGATAGTCCTACAATTAAACAAACATCAAGGCTGTATTAATAGTAACACATTACTACATACTATTCAAATCACATCCAGCCAAAATGCACTCTCATATATATATAAATATATGTGTGATCTACATACACACCCACATACTTGCTTATTTAAATGCCACTTGCCAATATTCCCAGTCTCCAAAATAAAAACTTGGTCCATTTTTCCAGATCACAAAGAAATGAAAAATTGTTTTAACATCACATGAGCCAAGGTGTCAATCTTTTTGCAAAGAATAACTTTTTATGTTGTGTTTATTTTAACTGTCTGATGTAGTGAGGCAACTTAACATGTTCTAACAAAATTATATTAGGATTACCTCAGCATTTGTTTTATAAATTTTCAAGAAACCAATTTGTTTGTTATGTCAAAGTAACCCAAAAGCAAAAACCTGTTACAGAAGTATGAACCAAAAATTAATTACTACTTCTAACTTCTCTGCCTTTCACCTGGTTATAGTGATTCTCTAGCACAATATTTGCATAATTATGATAGAGTTATCTTCAAATGACTGGCTTAGGTAAAAGTCATGGCAATAAAGATGTACATAATCACTTTTCTTTAAAAATTTTCATTTTTAAAGAAATTTTCAGGGTCTATAAGGTCTCACTATGCAGATCGGACTCACGGTGAGTCTCCTGTTTTCAGCCTCCCAAGCACTGGGATTACAGGCACATGCCACTACATCAGTCTCAATTACCTTTCCAGCATGCTCCAGGGGCAGGATTGCATGGCAAGCCAGGGATCCAAACCTGGCTGCTGCCCTCTGCCTAAGCAGGTGCTTTAGTCCACTGAGCTATCTGGCTGGCCCTTACTCTACAAAATTGGTATGGCAAATACTGGATTATTTTTAAAAAGACTAGATATCCAGGGAAAGTATAAGGGCTCAGTAGTAAAACTGAAAGTCATCTATATCATTAAGTCAAGCTTGCCTGCTTGCTTGCTTTTTTGGTGGAATTGGGGATTGAACTCAGGCCCTTCTGCTTGCCAGAGAAGTGCTTATTCTACTGTCTCCCCAGCCCAACCTTGCTTATTTTTTAAAATTTACTTACTTCTTACTTCTCAAATAAATCAAAATAAATTTCATAGAATAAAACATTTCAAGTACAGAGAACAAAATTTTTAAGAAATTATCCAACTCTGTAAACAATTACCTTCATAAAGAGGTAATACACTGATACAGTGATCAACATATGCTAGTAAATTTTAGGCTCTTAATGAGATAATAGCAAAAAAACAAAACTGTAAAACTACAATTTACATGGGCTGGCCAAATAGTTCAGCGGAGTAAAGTGCCTGCTTAGGCAGATACAGCATCTGGGTTCAACCCCCTGTGTGCCATGCCAGCCCCACCCCCGGGGGTGTGCTGAGACAGTGATTGAGATTGAGCGTGGTGGCATGTGCCTGTAATCCCAGCACTTGGGAGGCTGAACACAGGTGGATCACTACGAGTCCAATCTGCATAGTAAAATATTTTTTTTAAAAAGCCCTATCATTTACATATTTCACAAAATAATAATCTCACTGGCATTGTTACTTTGAAGAATTAAATCTGTATTACCTGATCAAACATCAATGGAAATCTTACTATTTAAAAAAAAATAGTTAACCTAAAGGAGAGGCATTGCCTGTCTAACAATGTATTCTTGACAATGAAATGCCAAATAGCAACATTTCTAAAGTCAACACCAGCAGCAAAGGAACTGAACACTAAAATAACCTGTAGGACACATTTATAAGAGCTTTCCAACCCTGTACTGTCACATATAAGTAAAGATAAAGCAAACAGCTAATACAAAGTGAAAGAAGATAAATAAAGAAGGACAGAAACATAAAGAATTCACTATGTATTATGTATAAAGATGTTTTACACAGCATATCTCATTTAATCTTCACAACCACACAAAAAAGACAGGTACTGTGAGTTATAGTTTCTACATAAATGAAGCATCAGAAACAGAAACATTGCGCTACATCACAAAATATTTAAGTACTAATAACTAGACTGCAACTCTGATCTGACAGACTTCAAATCCTATAAGTAAAGCAGCATGTGGCAAATACAATCTAGAAACATGTGCCTTTCTTTGGCTTTGTTCTCACCCTTCTGTCCTACTCTGAAAGCAATTTAAAACCCAGATTGCAGATTATGAAAGAGTGGGTTTTCCCCCATAAGCCAAGAGTAGAGAACTCTGTGTCCAATGGTGAGTACAATGTGACTCTGGGGAAATACTACTAAGTTTCAAACAACCACAACCTCAGGTTAAGCGAAGTTCAGTGAGTCACGGTATTTCCATGCTTCAGATAATCCTGACAACAGAAAACTCTCAAATTTGAAGCCCATATTTGTTTTAGGCAATTCCCTCTCAATACCAGATAAGTCTTCATACAAAAGTAGCATTCTAAAGCCAAGAATACTACTCAAAGCCTTTCACTGCTTTTCCTCTAAGAAACAATAAAATGATAAAATTTATCAACTAGACTTTACAGAGTAAAAAATGAAGTGTGCAAGAGGTTTCTTCTTACTCCTCAAAAGAGTCTTCCCTCTCACACTTTACTTGTTTATGACTTTTGGGCCCTGAAAGAAGCAAATTATGAGTCTCCCCATTCCCCAAAAAAGTACCATGCAATCAATCCCTTTTCATTATCCTCTCTAAGATCACACGCTTCTATTAGAAACTAGGACCAATAGGGTTGACTTTTTTTTCTTTTTTTTTCTTTTTTTTTTTTTTTTTTTTTTTGAAACCAGATTTCACTACACAGTTCAGGCTAGCCTGAACCTCGAACTTGCTATGATGGTCTCGGCCTCCTGAGTGCTGGGATTACAAGC
>NW_004524803.1:2373788-2404315 GCF_000260255.1 Octodon degus | reverse complement strand
TAACACGGTACAGATTTCTTCTACTTACAAACAGAAGTTTTTCCAAAGGTCCAATATTATGTCATCAATCACATGTGCAAATTTTTAACTAGAGAAATCATTCATATTTCTGTATGGATGACAGATAGATTTCTGTTTCAACCACTTATGAGCTATTAACACTAAAGAGAAATTCTATATAAGTGATTTTACAAAATAATGCATTTGAAGTACAATATTTACAAACACTAAAGAACAGGTATAATTATCAAGCAGTTCTTAATGTTTTAAAACATTAGATAGGAAATTCAACATAGTCTGAAGGTCTAAAATAAGTTTTTAAGACTACCACATCAGAGTATTTCCTCAGATAAATTTTGTATGTAATACTTCTTTATAGTAATCCATAGCACAGGGAAATCCTATTTTGAAGTTCAATTTCAAAGGTTCAGCAATTATATCTGAGTACAAAACTCAGTGAATAAAAATATGTGCAATATTTTTAAAGAGCTACTTATGTTTCTTAGGAATCTGAAAGAAAATGCACCTAGAGTATATGGTTACTCTTAAGAGAGTCTATGTAAACAAAACATACTGATTGGTCAGACTCACTAAATCAAGTAAGAGAAGCAGTAAAACAGAACCTTGAAAAATATTTTAGTTTGCCTAAAAAGATTTAGTGTAAGGACACCACTATTAAATAATTAGAGTACTTTTCCTGAACTTTAGAGACATTTACACTGTATGAATACATAGGTTAAGTCATACAAAATTGAAAAGCTATAAGTTAAAGAATATACAATTATTTTAACTGGGATTTCAAAGAAATTAGAGTAAAATAATACCATTTGATATCACTTAAAATGTAGAATCTACAGCAATTTAATGCATAAAAATAGAACAGAAAAATGGTCACCTGAGTTGAGTGGGTAGAGCGATTAGGGAGATAATTTTGTGTTAAAGGACATAAAATCTCAGTTAAAAAAAAGTAAGTTCTGATTGTGGTAGACTAACAACTGGTGGTCAACTTGTAACACCTAACTGAACTGAACTAGTGAGGCTCTGTGTAGGGAAAGCCCACCTGAGGATTATAGTCAACAAAATAAAAGAAGTGGAGAAGAAGAAAAGTTGTTAGGAAGGCTGTTAATTCTTATGGGTGTCCTTGTTTCTCCCGGAGGAGCTTGTCATGCTGGCTTTCCTGATATGAATGCAGCTGTTCTCATCACCAGAGGACCTTGCTGTCACTGAGAATGGCCACAATTCACTTTGGGGTAGCTCTGGTAGTTACTTTGAGCATTGCTTCCTGGCTCCAGAGAGGAAGATAGTGCACTGTTCACTGCCCTAGAAAAGCATGCTGCACAGGTTTTCATGATAGAGATTCAGATGTTTTCATTGTCAGAGGAGCTTGGGACTTGGTAACTGAGGACAGCTGTGGTACCTTTCAAGAGAACTCTGGGTCTTAGTATGAATATTGCTTTTTGGCTCAAGTTCAGATCCCTCAGCCTGCTAGCATAGATCCTTCATCCCACTGGCACAGACTTTCTGGTTTCCACCACTGACTTCTGGCCATTCCTAGAGCAGATCCATGAAATATGCCTGCATGAGACACTGTCATGGACTCTTGGTTTCCAGTTGAAATCATGGGAGACACTGTTAGGGTTCTAGGTCTTCAGATGGATTCTTTTGGTCTTTAGTGTGTGGACAGATTTCCTGCACTGTTTGTATATGACTCTTTGGGTGACTGTTACAAAATAGTCCTATAAATTGTATCCTGTATTAAATTGTTCCCTTTGCAACCCCTGACTACAATGCTTATTATAAGTAATAACAATATATTGCAACTTGAAAAATTTCTAAGGCAGATTTTAAGCATTCTTACAAAAAAAAAATATGAAAGGTAATCCATATGCTACTTGGTCTAATTTAGTTGTTCCACTGTGTATGCATATATCAAAATATCATTTTATAACCCACATATACATTTTCAGTAAATTTTTAAATAAAATTTAAATTTACAAAAGAATATAGTTTGCAGAACTGAAAGCTATATATTTTCAATTTTTGTTGTTTTTTTCTAAATATAGATAAAATAGATACAATTAATACTGTAAAGTCAGCTTCCTATACCAAAAGATTTTGTATCTATTAATTCAATCAATCATAGATCAAAAATGTTCAGGGGAAAATTTGTGTCATTAACAAATTACATAGATTTTGTTATTATTGCCTAAATAATATAGCACAACAACTATTTCTGGAGTATTTGCATTGCACTAGGTATTACAAGTAATCTAGAGATGATTTAAAGTATATGGGAAAAATATGTGTGGGTTATATGCAAATACTGTGTTTTAATAAGGAATTTAAGCATCTTTAATTCTTATAACTGCCAGAGTTCTGGAAGCAAACACTATGGAACCAAAACTAAAACTGTTTTTTAGTCACTGTCCAAAATTTTCTATTGTAATCAATTTTATTGATTTGTGTAATAAAGTTGGGACTGTTTTATTATAGAAAAAAAGACTGGTGTACTTGTACTCACTATAAATTTCATGTTAACCAGCACGTATAAAGTTTCAAGAAAAAACAACAGATCACCAGTGTAGTACAATTATTAATTTTTTGAGCTCAGTGTACCCAGCAAACCATAAGGAAACTTTTTATCTTGACTAATGGGGTATAAGACTGAAGGCAGATTATATATATTTAATCTGACACATCTTCCACTCTGTGGCAGTTTTATTTGCTGGGAAAAAAAAAAAAAAAAGAGTATATATGAGCTTGGGATGGATCACACTTCTGTAATCCAAGTATTTAGGGGTCTGCTACATAGTGAGTGTAATGCCAGCCTAAACTACAAAATGAAACCCTATTTCAAAAACCAAAATAAAACAAGACAGTAGGAACCTATGGAATATATAAGACTCAGATCAAGAATTCAAACTTTATGATCAAAACTAACGATTATTCACATAACTCTTTAAGACATTCCATGTTAACTTAAAATATTAGTATGTAATTTCTGTAGAGCTTTTCTCATTAGAAGTTCATTGACAGACTCCTTTGACTACTGTTTCTGGAATTCTACATTAAGCACCATAAATCAAGACTAGCCACAAACCATTCCATTAGCTAATTATCATTCTTAAACTAATAACAAAGTAGACAATCATTCAAAAACTGGTGGCAAGATAAAGAAGCTATTTGTTCTGTATCATCAATAACTCCAGGAAAGCGCTTATTCCACTGAGCCATCTTCCTGGCCCCTCCATCAGTTAACTTCAAATGCAAGGCTGTAGTGATTGCTACATTGTGTTAACTTCTGAAGTTGAAAGCTTAACTAAATGGGCTCAGCAATTCCATACCCTATAGCATGGACAGCCCCTCTCTAGGGCAAGGAGGGCCCACCCTAGAATGATTCAGCATTTAAAGGATATGAAGGGAACTGAGGAAGGATGGAGAGCCCCACTTCCTCGGAGAAGTTCTGATCTTCAGGGAGAGAGGCTTGTAGATGCTGCATTTGCGTCTCCCTTTGCTTTTTGCCACTGCCATGAGCAGCTACTGTATGCCACATGCCACTCTGCCTTGAAGCCAAGTGAGTACAGACTAAAACCTCCACTAACTGTAAGCTAAACAAACCTTTCCTCCCTTAATTTTGGGTGTTAGGCATTTTGTCCCAGCAATGAGAAAGAGTGGGGCCAGGAAAGGGGGGGGTAGGGAGGGGGAGAGAGAGAGAGAGAAGAGAGAGAGGGAGAGGGAGAGAGAGAGGAACTGAGACAAAGGGTAAAGAACCCCAAATTTCTACAAACATATGTATCACAGATTTTCTTAATTCCTTTATGAAGGAAAAATGACTATAGTAAAATACCCATTAAATTACATTCCTAGGTTCTATTTCAATATTCTCATTCTTTTACTGAGACTCAAAAGATTCAGTGATTCTTTATATACTACATTTAAAACAAAAAGCTGAGAAAGATAAGGTTCCTCATCTTCAATTGGGCTCACTTCAATTAAGATACAACTCTAAATTACGATAAAATGATTCAGCAATACTCATAAAAGTACTTTCAGATAATGTTATTGTTCAAATCAGGAGCACATTAGTTGCTAAGAATAAAGATTGATTGAAAAGTTATAAGAGGATGAGGGGACTGCTCTGGCTTGGAATGCAAATGTACCCAAAGTCTCATGTATTAAAGAATTCATTACCCAGCTTGGTACTAAGGAGGTGGAAGGTAGTGGAACCTTTAAGAGGTAGGGCCAAGCTTGAAGTCTTCCAGTCAATGGTGACGTTAACCTTTGAAGGGAATACAGTACTGTAACCCTGACCCCTTCCTCTTCCTCTGCCTTTTGCTTCCTAGCCATGAGGTGAGCAGCTCCGCTCTACCACATACACGCCACTATATGCTGCTTTGTCATTGGCCCCAAAACAGGAGGGCCAAGAGGCCATCCAGCATGATTAAAATCTCCAAAACTGTAAGCCTAAATAAACATTTCCTTTCCATAAAGTTTAATATCTCAGATATTCTGTTACAACAACAGAAAGCTAATACATGAGGCTAAAATTTAATCCATGGCAACCAAAGAAAATCTGACTGACCAGGTATGAGAAGACCTGGAGGCATCAGGCACTCGCTCAACTCTTATTTCCCTCTCTCCTAGTCAACTAGCTATTCTGTTTATTCTATGCTACATTATAGCATCCTTTATCTTATACATAATGCTCTTCTAACTTTAAAACATAGTTTTCACACAGCCCTTCAACTTACTCTTCCCTCTCCTCTTCCCTTCCTCTTCTTCCTCCTTTCTTTCTTCTCATTCTCCTGTCCCCACCTTTTCCTCTAAGATCTTGTTGCCACTAACTTTGTTCCAGTATCTAGAAGAGACAAAAAATTAAAAATAGAATTATCACAGGATCAGGCAATACCATCTCTGGATATATATCCAAAGGAGTTGAGAGTAGGGTTTTGAGATATTTATACATCGTATTCATAGCAATATTATTCACAATAACCAAGAAATGGAGAAAGTCAAGTTTCCACTGACAGAGAAATGAAGTATGGCATAAATATGCAATGGAATATTCTGGTCTTAAAATGGAAAGAAATCCTGTCACATGCTACTGCATGAATGGGACCTTGAAGACATTATGCTAAATGGAGCAGCCAGTCACAAAAAACAATTTATATGAAGGATCTATAGTAATCAAATTCATAGAAACAAAAAATAGAATGCTTATCACCAAGCATTGGAAGGGAAAGGAAACAGAGAGATGTTACTAATGAGCAGAGTGTTTTAGTTTTGCAAGTTGAAAAAGTTGTGCAGATGTGTTGTAGGACTATGTGAATATACTTACTATTGAACAATATTCCTATAAATAATGAAGGTGGTAAATTTTATAGCATGTGTTTTTATAATTAAAACTTTTTTTTCCTTAACATCTAAGAGAATAAATTTGATTCCCTCAGAAAATCTATTTGAAGTAAGCTTTATATGTACTGGTCATCAGCAAACCTATGTAATGACGGCTGACAGATTTATCTGATAAGTCTATTTTTTTATTACACACCTACTGCTTCCTCTCCTCTGCTGTGGTCATCTGGCTTGTCCAGTGTGCCTTCATACTAAGAGGGGTTTGGTGGGTTTGTTTGTACCAGGATTGAACTCAGGACCTTGTGCTTGCCAGGCAGATGCTTATACTGCTGAGCTATCTCCCCAGCAGCTAGATAAGTTTTTTAAAAATTTGTCTTTTGCTTTCTTTGCCTTTGACTATTATTTTTGAAACACTGTATAAAAGAAACAAAGTAGTTCTATAACTTGCAAAAGATCAATTGTAATAGTGATTTTACAGCACGATGGTCTTTCCAATAAACCTATAAATCTCTAAATATATCTTAAGTATATGTATGCATTAGCAATGGAAAACCTTCCCACTCAATGCATTACAAAAACAAAATCCCTTTCAGGATCATCTTATTTGGCACAAATAGATGTTGAGTATGCCTACTACAAAAATCTGTAATCCCAAATCCTCCAAAACCTGAAACCTTGACCATTAACATAGTTCTACAAGTGAAAAGTTCTACACTCCATGAAACTTCGTTTCATGTACAAATTTATAACATCAAATTAACTTCATATTATATGTATGAGTATATGAAATATAAATGAACTTCATATTTTGATTTGTGTTACATCCCTAAGTTATGTCATTATATATTCCACAAATATTCCAACTACCTAAATAAGAGTTGCTCAATTTGCATCAGCATTTTGATGGTTCCAGGCCTCATACTCTTCTACATTCCTCTCTGAGTGAATATACACAACTAAATTTCTACTTATACATTAATGGTTCTCAAATTATACCTCTAATCCAGATTTCTTTGAGTAGAGTGTTTTAATTTCGCAAGCTGAAAAAGTTGTGCAGATGTATTGTAGGACTATGTGAATATACTTACTATTGAACAATATCCAAATGATATTCTTTGGGCGCAATCCATATGTCTACCCACTAAAAATTATTTCATTTGAAGAGATATCAGAAACCACTAACCAAAATTAATCTCACTATCTTAACATTTTTCTCTCCAACCTAACCTATTCTGTAGAAAGTGTTCTTTAACTTTGCATTTTAGTAGATGGCAACATTTAACTAATTACCAGAACCTGGAAAGAATTCTAGATGTCTCATTCAACCCACTCAAACCTCACCCATATTCCCAATATAGCCCAGGGGGCAATCAGTCTGAAATCCTTTTGATTCTACTTCAAATACATCTTATCATCTTGAACTGAACTGACCTAGCCTTTAGTTACATCACTGTAATATTCACCTAGATATTACATAGTTGGTCTTCATGTTGATCCAGCTGCAACATTCCCACAGTTAAACTTTATCAATGTTTCTTAATTTAAAATCTAAACTCACTGGAACTCTGACAGTAAACACAGTCTGAGTTTTGCCTGTACGTTTTCACTGGAACAATTGTAAACTATATTACCCTTTATGAACAGCTGAACTATGTTTCATCTTTTTTGCCGCTCACTCGCACCTACCCAGCTTCCAGATTCTACTGAGTCAACTGCAGTTCAGACACTATGCCATGCTGTTATGTTTTCATACTTTTATGTACTGCATGCCCTTGGTAGAATACACTCACTTTACTATACAACTCAGTAGGCTTTACATTTATTCTTATGAGTCCGCTGAATCATCTTTTTTAGAAAAATTTTGGAGGCCAGCCTGGGCAACACAGAGAGACCTTGTCTCAAAAACAAAACAAACAAATGATGCCACTCAGTAAAAAGGCCCTGAGTTCAATCCCCAGTATCGAAGAGACAAGAGACAGGCAGGCACACAGGCAGGCAGACAGACAAGAACAGAGTAAGTACACTTGAAGCAAAGAGAAATATTGCGAGGGAAATTAATGGCAATGTGCCTTTTACACTAATAAATTTTTAAAATATAAGTATTCACTGTACATTTCAATCACATCACATATTTTCTCAGACACTTAATATTTATTCACAGCAAAAACATTCAAAATCTTTCTCTCCAGGTTTAAGCACTTGCAATAGCACACCAACACTAATACTAACTTCCCACTAACCAACCTTTCCCCATTGTTCCTATCATAACCTGTCACATGTCAACCTGATATAAGTGAGAACAGCCTAGAAGATTAGTAAAGCTCTGAGTGTATCTCTGAATGACTGACCTGTATGCCCCAAACTAAGGAAGAAAAACCCATCTTTGACATGGGAGATGGCAATATATATATATATATATATATATATATATATATATATATATATATATTCTTCAACTTTCCAACACAGGCCCTTAGGCTTTCCAACACAGGCTTGCACAGGACTCTACAGTAAGCTCCAGGTCTTTGACCTTAAACTGGATGCTCTGGCCATAGAGCATGCAGAGAGACATTTTACATTCTTCTACCCATGGTTCCACAGGTGGTCACTGTAAACCTACCTAGTAAATATTTACATATCATTTTTAAAAATTAAATCTATTCCTCTAGTGAACCCTAATATACCTCCCCTTCCTTCTATTCTCCTCAGACTCTGCTAACCACCATTCCTCTCTCAAGTTCTATGAGATCAACATTTGTAGATTTCAGAAGTAAGTGAGGTCATATGGTATATTTTCCATATCTAACCTATTTCACTTAGCACAACGATCCCCAGTTGCAGTCATTTTACAGGAAATGACAGCATTTCATTCTTTTTTACTGCTGAATAGTATTCCAACATGCATATGTAATGTTTTCTTTATCCATTCATCACTTAACAGCCATCTAGATTGTTTCTATTTCTTAGCTATGGTGAATAGTGCTACAAAAACCAATGGGAATACAGATATCTTCTGAACATACTGTTTTCATATCCTTTGAATATATATAAAAAAATTGTTAGATCATATGGCAGTCCCAAGATGAGTTATTTGAAGAACCATCATACTATTTTCCACATAAATTATATTCTCACTAGTAGTGCATATGACTTCCCTTTTCATCATATCTTCACCAGCACCTGTTATCTTTTGTCATTTTGATAATAGGAGTGGTTTATGGTTTTATACTAAAACCATAATATCTTTATGGTTTTAGTATACAATTCTCTAACAATCTGCAATGTCATGCTGTGATGTTCAAAATTTCTTCATGTTGGCAATGTGCATGTCTTTTGGGATATGTTTCTTTTTTTTTTTCTTTTTTTCCATAATTTTTTTGATAAACAAATAGCGATGAGCCAGTTTCAAACCAAATTTATAGGACAATTTCAATAATTAACAGATTGCATACCTTCTTCCTAGTTGTTATTTGCTGTACAATGGGATATGTTTCTTTAGGTCTATGGCCAATTTATAAATTAGGTATTTTTTCTCTTGAGTTATCTGATTTCCTTATACTCATATATTTTCAATATGAATCCCTTGTCAGAGTATAGTTTGTAATTATTTTCTTACATTTTCTTCATTCTGTTGATTATTTCCATTACTGTGCAGAAGCTTTTTAGATTGATGTAATTTCAATTGTCTATTTTTGCTTTCATTACATATAGTTTTAGGGTCTTCTCCAAAAATCTGTGCCTATTCCAACATCCACAAATGTTTCTCCTAGTCTTTTTCTAGGAGTTTCATAGTTTTAGGGCTTGATCCATTTTGAGTAGATTTTTATTTAGGTAAGGGGAAGGATATCTAATTTCCCCAAATCTACCTATTGAAAATACTTTTTCTTTGTGCTCATCTATTTGCTGAAAATTAGTTGTAGGTAAGTGAAGATGTATGAACTCATTTCACACATGTAGATGTACAAATTCATTTCTAGGCTTTTATTCTGTTTCAATGGTTTATGTGTCCTTGTGTGGTTGTTAAGGCAAAATCTGGCTATGTAGCCTAGGCTAGCCTTTAACTTGCAGCCATCCATCTGCCTGAGCTTTTCTAGTGCTGGGATTGCAGGTATAAGCCACCAAGCCCAGGTGTGTGTCTTTTTTCTAACCTAAATCCATGCTCTTTAAATTATTATAGCTTTGAATATATTTTAAAGTCAGATAGTATAATACCCCTCCAGCATTCTTTTAGTTCAAGATTGCTTTGGCTATACAGAGTTTTGTGTGATTCTATACAAATTTCAGAATTTTTTTCTAGTTTTATGAAGAATGTTATTCGATTTTTTTTTAATGTATTTGGTTATTACAGGGTCTTACTACACAGCTCAGACTCATGGTGATCTTCCTTTTTTCAGCCTCCCCAACGCTGCAACTATAGGCCTGCACCACTACACCCACACTCTGGCCGATTCAGCCCGCTCTGGAGGCAAGGCTGGCATGGTATGTGGTACAGGGGATCGAACCACCATCCCTGGACTTGCCTAATCAGGCACTTTAGTCTGCTGAGCTATGCTGCTGGCCATATTATTGGAATTTTGACAGGGGTTTACAATGAGTCTGTAGATCACTCTAAAAGAATACACATTATAATACTGTGTATATATTAGATTCTTCTAATCTATGAACTCAGATGTCTTTCCATTTTTGTGTCCTCTTCAATCTTTTATACTAATGTTTGAGTTTCTATTTTACAGATCTTTCATCTCTTTGATAAAATTTAATCCTAGTTTTTGTTTGTTTGCTTACTTGTTTTAAGATAATATAAATGGCATTCCTTTTAGTTAAAAGTAGTTTCATTATTAGACTCTACTTTTTTTTTTTTTTTTTTTTTTTTTTTTTGGCAGTACCAGGGATTAAACTCAGGACCTTGCACTTGACAGGCAGGCACTTATGCCCCTGAGCTCCTGAGCTATATCCCCGGCCCCCTAGACTATACTTATATTTTACATTTTAAAAAAAATGCTACAATTGTTGCTCTATCTTACTTCTTTGCCACCAGAAAATGAAGTGTATAAGGGCAAAGCCTGTAATTTCTTTCGCTGCATCCCCAGTATCTAACATGGTGCCTGGCACTTAGCAGGCCCCAAATAAGTATTTACAGAATAAAGGATAGATTTATTTGTATATAAAAGCCAAATTACATTTCTTACATAACTCATAGTCTGCATCTAACAGAAAACAGAAACACAAGACTGTTTTTTTCTTTAAAATACAGGATACTTCACTACATATTTTAATTCAAAAGGAAATATACTACAAATCAACTTTATTTTGTAAAAGAATTATTGTATATAATCGTACGTTAAACTTTTCAAAATTTCTATATATTACTTTTAGAGACAAGTAAAAGAAGATAATATTTCTGGAATAAAAATTACACATGTCACATCAAAACAGTCTATGCTGACTGAAAAGAAACACATTGGGCCGGAAAGGATGGCTCAGTGGAATAAGCATTTCCCTGGCAAGCGCAAGGACCTGAGTTCAATCCCCAGTTCAGGGGGAAAAAAAAAAAAGAAAGAAAGAAAGAAAAAAGAAACACATTACTTAAAAAAACTAATTTTAAAACATTTTCATTTTAAGTTGTTAAAAATTCAAAAGCTGTTTTTCCATGAATAAATTATGTTCTCTGTCCTATCAAACCAATTTATGTTTGTAGGCACTGCCTAAGTCACTCCACTTTATATCAAATTGTTTAAAATAGGACCCTCATAGGAAAGTATATATGAGTGAGTGTATTTTAAGACTGATGGAGAGTCAGACACTTTGTATCTTCTTACCATACCACACACAGTAATGGAACTTCAATTACAATAGTAAATATTATTTTAACACAGAGACTGACTTATTAACCACATCTGTCAAAGTACCATATATGGACTCAAATAGTAATGCTACTGATTCAAGGCACACATCAAGAATCTAAAGGTTCTCCCACATATAAGAAAGGGAAAGTATCATTATAGCTTCCTCAATATTGAAGATTTATTACAAGCTTTCTCTTTTTAAGATAGGATTTCACTATGCAGTTCAGACTGCCCTAGAGTTCACTTTGTGGCCCAGGCTGGACTCCAACTCACAGCAATTCTCCTGCCTCAGCTTCCTGAGTTCTGGGTTTATCAGCATGTATCACCACACCTGTTTTCAAGCCTTTTCTTAAGAAAATTAAAATCACCTGGTAATAGCTTTATAATCTGAAGACAACAGTTAAAATTCACCTAAGTGCTCAGTTTTGTGTTGCCAATTTTTAATCCTTTCACCATTACAAATTTTAGAAACAAAATACTAATAATGAACCAAAGGAAAACTTTCATGTATGCTGAAAATATCTGCTTAATAGTAAGCTAACAAGTTGTTTTTCATGTAATAGCATAAAAATAATAGAGGGCCGGCCTGATAGCTCAGCAGGCACCTGCTTAGGCAGAGTGCAGCAGCAAAGGCCAAGGTTCAATCCCTAGCATGCCGTTCCAGCCCCGCCTCCCAGGGCACCCTGAGACAGCAACTGAGACTGGGTTGGTGGCACACGCCTATACTCCCAACACTTGGGAGGCTGAAAACAGGAGAATCTCTATGAGTCGGATCTTGTAGTGTGACCCTGTAGACCCTGTCCTGAACACAGAAAATAAAAATAATAATAGTGAGATCCGTCACAATTATGAGTTATATCACTTTAGTATCACATTTAAGTATAAAAGTTTCCATAATAGTTATTTATTTATTTATTTATTTATGGAACCGGGGATTGAACTCAGGCCCTCGTGCTTGCCAGGGAAGGGCTTATTCCACTGAGCCATCTCCCTGGCTCCTCCATAATACTTTTTAAACAGACATGCAACTAGTTAGCAAATTCAGAAGTGCATTAAGTGAATTTCAGCTGAAAATGTTTTCTAAAATGTTAACAGTCCCATGAAAGATGCAGTGCTCTTTGGTTCAAAATTCTTAATGGCAAAAAAATTTCTTCACATATACCTTCCTTTCTCAAAGCAAAAGAACAATATTGTGCCAAAATATAACAATAAAATTTTTAAAACATCTTTATACAAAAACATTCATTAAATAACATTTCATGCACAAAAGTAACACAATGAGATGAAGGATTCTGACATTCATAAGTAGCATAACTAAACTCACTTCTGGCAACACAAATATTCCATTTGGCCAAATCCAGTTTTACAACTCGCAAACTATTCAGAAGTCTGTTTTAAGCCCTTCCTCACGTAAAGAAGTTAAAATACACAATCTAGACAATGAAAGGGAGGGCTTGATCCTTCATAGCCATTTATTAGTAGAGGTAACAAAGATCTAGACATAATATAGATTCATAACTGAAATGGAGGATACATGATAGAAAGAGAAAAAAAAAATTTTTGTATTTTAGGAAGGGGTCTACAGTGTTCAGGGTCTCACTACTAAATCAGACTTACAGTGATCCACCTGTTTATAGTCCCCCAAGAACTGGGATTAGAAGCGCACGCCCCTACGCCCAGTCTCAATTGCCATCTCAGCCCACCCTGGGGGCAGAGACAGTACAGCAGGCCCAGGGATCAACCCCTGGACCCTGCACCTGCTTGCAGGAGCTTTAATCCGCTAAGCCATTCAGCTGGCCCTAGAAAAAGAATAATTTTGAGGTAAGTGGGATAGTCATTTACTGTTCTCATCTTTAATTTTTTAGTTTATTTAGTAACAATAAAGTACAGAAAAATAAGTATTTTAAGTGTTTCAGACAAACAAATCCATAATTTTTAGGAAGTAAAAAAAAGGAAAACCCATTCAACACTCGAACATATTCTATTTTCAGTGGGCAAGTATCCATGGAAAAACATAAAAAGATTTTGTTGTATTTTCCACTCAATTAAATCAGTTCTACAACTAATAAAATGATGGCTCTAAAACGTTCATAAACATTTACAGTACTTTGACTATCTTGATACCTGAGTTACAAGTGAAACTCTTTTTTATAAGTATGTAGATCTTAAATGTTAAAAATAAAATAATAATCTACTTTATCATGCCTTTAAAAATAAAATATTAAGGGGCCGGGGAGATGGCTCAGTAGAATAAGTGCTTGCCTGGCAAGTGCAAGGGCCTGAGTTCAATCCTCGGTTCTACCAAAAATAAATAAATAAATAAAATGTTAAGTACTTAGTCTTTAACTGATAAAAGAAAATGATGTACAGAACAAATCAGATATAAAAGTGTACAATTAAAGAAGGAAAGTATCCTTCATATTCTAAACTACAAAGGATAAGGCACTAATATTTTTCTTTTAATGTATTTAGAACAGGGTCTCACTAAACAGATCAGACTTGTGTGATCTTTCCTGTTTTTCAGCCTCCTGAGCACTGGGATCACAGGTGTGCGCCACCATGCCCAGTCTCAATCCCTGTCTCAGGGCGCCCCAGGGGTGGGGCCAGCAAGGCAGGCTGGGAATCGAACCCCTGGCCCCTGTGTCTGCCTAAGCAGGCACTTTAATCTGCTCAGCTATCTGGCCAGCCCAGAGGCACTAATGTTTTTAAGCAATATCCCAAATTTATGGTTCCTTAGTGAAAACTATGACAGAAAAGCAGTATGTTCATTAAATTCTTCCAGGGCTGGCCAGATAGCTCAGGGGATTAAAGCGCCTGCTTAGGCAGGCACAGGGACCAGGGTTCAATCCCCAGCATGCCTCTGGCCCTGCCCCCAGGGTACACTGAGATGGTAATTGAGACTGGGAGTGGTGGTGCACACCTGTGAGCCCAGCACTTGGGAGGCTGAAAACAGGAGGATCACAAGTCCGATCTGTGTAGTGAGATCCCATAGACCCTGTCTAAATAAATACATTTAAAAAAAAACAAAAGTTCTTCCTGAAAACAACTTATCACCTGCTAATATGTTGGATTAGTAGTCTCAGGAGGGTGTGTGGTCACCACAATACAAGAAGAAAAAACTAAGAGACTACAGCTAATGTTTTACCACTTAAGTGATTTAATAAAAGCAAAGACTAGTTTGAAAGTATTCTACAAGGTCCAAATACCACTTAAAGGGCCAGCAAGATAGCTCAGCGGACTAAGCATCTGCTTTAGGCAAGTGTAGGAACCAGGGTTCGATCCCTGGCACCACATGCTGCACTAGCTCTGCCCCTGGGTGCACTGAGCCAGCAACTGAGTTCGGGCATGGTGAAGCATGCACATAATCCCAGCATTGGGAAGCTTGAAAAGAAGAGGATCACTATGAGTCCAAGCTGCATATTGAAACTTTGTACTAAATACATTAAAAACAACAATGAAAAAAACTAAAGTATCACTTAGTTTTTCCTATTAACCTCTCAAAATTGTTTAGTGTTAACAAAACTTGGAATATAAAACATCTACTATATATAAATCTTGAAATTTTGTACGGAGATGTACACTTCATACAAAAGATGTACAAAATGAATTAGAGTTCTTGAATATATATACTCCAGGAAAAACTAATACAAGGCTACCTTAGGCATGGAACCTAAAAAGTAAAGACAACAGTGACATCTAGTGGCCATTTCTAATACACACCACACACCAAAATGTAGTGTACCATAAAAACTACCTGAAGAATTAGGAAAATCTTCAGTTAGTAAACTAAAACAAGATAACTCTACTCATAAAAGTCTCCTCAATATTAATGATATATTTTGATCAATACTAAATATTTAACAAATTGTAAGAAATATCTTTGGAGCACTGAGCACTTATTAAATATATCTGATATGTAAAGAAGGCTAGCAATTGGTGAAATACAAACATGACAAGGAAAATAATTTTAAATAGTCAATTTAAAAAGCACTGGAATGAACAGAAGTACTTAAGAAAATTAAGAGCTGGGGCCGGGGAGATAGCTCAGTAAAGTAAGAGCTTGCTTCACAAGCGCAAAGACCTGAGTTCAATCCCTGGTTCCTCCAGAAAAAAGAAAATTAAGAGCTGATATATTTATAAATTTATTCCAGTATGGGAAAAACATACTGGTCAATCAAACAAAAAAAATAAACAATAAAAAAAAATCTGTCACAACTTTTCAAAAACAAAGTTCTTTCTCAGCCAAGCACAATTGTGCATTCTAGTAGTCCTGCTATTCTGAGAACCTTGTGAAACTCTATCTCAAAAAAATTATTTCTCAAGAAAGTTTTGTATTTTTAATTGAGAAAAGTTTTTTAATATTAAAGTAAGACAACTGTCAAGAAGACCAGATAGAGCTGTGGGGGACTCAGGTCAATAATTTCTGACATTGCCAGTTAAATATAAGACCCAATGCTATTATAGGCTACAGGACTCTTTTAGAATATTTTGCTGAGTTTACACACCTATAATATTCAATAACGGAACTTAGAAAAAATGGGGTATACAGATGAATGTCCATTTTGTATCTGTGTATTCAAAGAGGTTGGGATAGATATATAGTTGCATTCTCTTAATGAATAGAATGATTTGTTCTAATGGTGTTTGTAAATAGGATCACAAGTCCGCATCTTGTATAGCAATTAACCACTAAGAAGAATATATGCAGTGTATTATTTGTTGAAACTGTCCTTCCGATTTGATTTGAAACTGTCTCATTGCTATCTGTTTGTCAATAAAACTTTGAAAAAAAAATAAAAATAAAAAAAAAAGAAGACCAGATAGTCACCTTAAAGCAACAAACGAGTATGGATGTCAGAAAGATGATGAAACAGGATTTTCTAATACTTCCCTTCTCACAGAAATATCAAACTGTACAACTATCCACATTTGCCCACAAAAGTACCTTCGCAAAAGCCTGTGTGTAGCACATAAATAAGAAAAAAAATGTATTAAAGAGAACAGGAAGCACACTTTTATATTATGTACCCTTCCTAGGCAGACAGCAAGGAAAGAGATAAACACTTCTCTTGAGGTAGGAAGAAGGAAACGAGCTTTGCACTTTGCCTCAGACCTCAGAGTGCGGCCCAATTCGGTAAACGCGAGCTCCAGAAAACATGTCCAGCATGCTCATGGACAGAACTCCAGACATATCCTGGCACACAGCCAAATCCTACAACACCAGGCTCTAGACCTGCCTTCCATACTTAGGCTTCAAGCTGCCCTACCACCAAGCCAACTGCCACAGGTTTGATACCTAGGTATGTTCCAGGTCCAGACCAGCCCTGGAAACCCTATATTCTAGAAGTTCTCTGCATCAAGCTGGCCAATGGCCCCTGGCTTGACATATTTTCAAATATGATGCCAGTGCTCAAAGCCCTAGTCATCAGGCTTGTACTCAGAGATCCTTCTACCCAGCAGTCTAATGCAGACTTTTCCTAGGTTCTAAATTGGCACAAAGCTGGCTTGGCCCACACAGACCCAGGTTGCATGCCCAGCCCAGGGCCACAGTACCTGTGGCCTAATGCCATCAGGCTGATAAACACATAAAAATGCTCAAGGCCTGCTCACTGTCACACTGGCTCTACAGCCCCAGTGCTAGGCTGGCAACCATGGATCCATGACCCTGGACCATCCCTGTGGGCCCACTTCCAGGTTGGCTTCTGTAGCCATAGGATCCAAGCTGGTCCTTAAAGATTTGAACTTCTGGCCAACACCCATATTTTCATGCTGTGGGCCTACTCTCCTTGCTTCCTCCAGCATCAGGCTACTTTACCAGACCCCAGGCCTAAGTCCACCCCAAGTAAATCCTGATGCCTTCAGAATGCCTCCAAGCAAGCTCCTATAGACTCAAGATCCAAGCCCAGGTCTATGCTAGCACTAAGCCATGGAGTCTAGGCCTATTTCAGTAGACTTAGGCATCAGGCCAGCTCTTAGAAGGTCCCAGAAAACTGAGCATAAAGAATACCCCAAAAGCAACTATAGACACTGACTTCAGGCTGTCCCTCACAGAAACAGGCTCTAATACTACACTCATGGACTCAGGCCACAGGTCCAGTTCTTCAGACCCAGATACCAGGCCAGCCTACCAGAGGCTCTAGCAGGAAGTACATTCATGGCCCACATCAAACTCTCAGAATCTCTGGATGGTCCTACTGTTGATGAGCTTTCCCAGACAAAGCATGTCTACAAAGAATGAATAGGGCTGTGGAGATAGTTCAGCAATCTAAGTGCCTGCCTAGGCAAGCACAAGGACTCGGGTTTAATTCCCTGATACCACATGCTATACCCACCCCCAAACTAGGTGTGGTGGTACATGCCTGTAATCCCAGTGTTGTGGAGGCTGAGACAGGAGGATCACTACAAGTCTGAGCTGCATAGTGAGACCCTGTACCAAGCACATAATTTTTTTAAAAAAATAGATAAATTCTTACTTGTTAAAATACAAAGGCAATAAAATATGGCCACAAGAATCAAGAAAAGTTAGGGAAATATACCATCAAAGGAACAAAATAATGTACCGATTACTAACTCTAAAAAAATGGACACTCATGAACTATCTGATAATGAATTCAAGATAATTGCCTTAAGAATCACAAGCTGAATAAACTTCAAGGAAATACAGAAAAACACTTTGAAAGATAATAAATGATCAAAATGAGAAATTTAAATGGATTGAAGTTTAACTAAGTAGTCTAAGCACCTACCTGAAAAAAGCAAGGACTAGGTTCAAACCCTGGCACCACATGCTGTACTGGCCCCACTTCTGAGCTACAGAGTGAGACCCTATACTAAATACGTAATTGGCCAGGAAGATAGCTCAGTGGAATAAGTACCTGCATGGCAAGCACAAGGTCCTAAGTTTGATCCCTAGTACCAAATCAATCAATCAATCAATCAATCAATCAATCAATCAGTGAAACAAATTCTGGATCTAAAAAGTACAATGAGTAAAATTTTAAAATGCAAAAGGCAACACTGAAAAGAGAACTGATCAATCAGAAGAATCTATGCTGAAAATTGGTTATTTGAAAATATAGTAGAAAGAGAAAAACAATGAAAACAAATGAAAGCTTATAGAATTTATGAGGCAGTATGAAAAGGATAAATATTTACATTATGGGATTCAAGAAGCTGAAGAGGGCCAGCAAGATAGCTCAGCGGGAGAAACTGAAACCAGCCTAGGACCTTGCTCCCTAGCATTTGCTAGCTTGTAGTTTTCTAAGACTGAGTAAACTTCTTATTTTTAGAAAGTGGAGGTCTGGTTTGTAACTTTCCTTTTACTTAATTGGGTAAAAGTCTTTTTCCACAAACCACCATCTATTTTGTAAACTTTGTTAGTCATCTTTTATTTAGTAAATTATGAACTGGTGTAAATTTGTACAGTTCATGTATATTGATTATGGCAAAGTTGTACAGATTTCTATATTTTGGATAAGAAATTTTTCTTTTCTCTATAATAAACTGTTTCTTATCTTGGCATTAAAAAAAAAAAAAAAAAAAAATCAGCAGTTTAGCGCATCTGCTTAGGCAACTTTAGGCAAGCACTCAGGGACCACAGTTCAATCCCTAGCACCACAAGCGGTGCCAGCCTGCCCCCAGGGTGGGCTGAGCCGCCCCCCCAAAAAAATAAAAGGTGAAGAAGACATGGCTTAAAGAATTAAGATTATTTAAAGAGTTAATAGCAAAAAACTTTTCAAATCTGGGAAAACAAAAAATATCCAGGCACAAGAAGGTCAAATAACTCTAATCAATTTCAGTCTAAATAAGCCAATATCAAGAAATAATCAAACTATCAAAAACAAAGAGGATCCTAAAAGCAGAGAGAGAGAGAAACTAAACAAAACATATACAGATGATTTTGAATTAACACTAGCAGTAGAAACACACAGCCTTGGAGAAAGTATGATATATTCAATGTGCTGAAGGAAAAATTGTCAGTGAAGAATACTGCACCTAGAAAAGCTGTCCTTCAGACATAGAGGAAAAATCAAAACATTTCTTCCAAAAAGCTAAGGGACTTTATCACTAACAGATCTGTCTAATAAACGCTAATGGAAATTTTTCAAGCTGAAAGAAAAGGATGCTAAATAGTAACATGAAAATATATCGCAAGTATAAAATTCAGTGGCAAAATAAGTTCATGATCAAACTCAGAATACTCTGATACTGTAATAATGGGGTATATAACATTTGTACTTTTTGTATGAAGGTTAAAAAAAAACAACAACAACAAGATAATATGGAAGAGGGCCAGCGAGATAGCTCAGGGTATGGGGCCAGGGTTCAATCCCTGGCACAGCATGCAACACCAGCCCTGCTCTCAGGTGTGCTAAGCCAGTGATGGAGTCTGGGCATGGTGGCGTACACCTGTAATCCCAGCACTAGGGAGGCAGAAAACAGGAGGATCACTATGAGTCAGAGCTGCATAGTAAGACCCCACAAAAAAAGAAAGAAAAAAAGATAATATGGAAGGATCAAAGCATATCATTACATAAAATTACCTAATCATAAAGACAGAGACGGAATAGAGGAACAACAAAACAACCAAGAAACAATATACAAACTGGATTTAATGGCACACACCTGCAATTCCAACATTCAGGAGGCTGAGACAGGAGGTGAAGTCAGCCTAGGCTCAGACTCATAGCAATCCTCCTGTTCTCAGCCTCCCCTGTGCTGGGATTACAGGTGTGTGCCACCACACCTGGACTGGGTGGCCAGCTCAGTGTGTCCAGAGGTGGGGCCCTCACGGTATGTGGTGCCAGGGATTAAACCCCAGTCCCTGAGCTTGCCTAAGCAGGTGCTTAGTCTGCTGAGCTATCTCACTGGTCCTCTTCACCTTCTTGGTGGACCCTGGCCCCATTACCTGAGCTATCTCACCAGCCCTCTTCCATATTTTGCGGGGTTTTTTTTAACCTTCATACAAAAAGTACAAATGTTATATACCCCATCATTACAGTATCAGAGTATTCTCAGTTTGATCATGTATTTACTTTGCCACTAAGTTTTATACTTGCAATACACTTTCATATTACTATTCAGCATCTTTTTCTTTCAGCTGGAAAAATTTCCGTTAGCATTTATTAGACAGATCTGTTAGTGATATCTCGCCGACCCTTAGATTTATACTGTATTTTAAACCAAGGAGACTTAACATATGCATAGAACATTTCATGAAACAGAATATATGTTTTTCTCAAGCACACTGGAAACATTCTCCAGAACAGATCATATGTTGAAACCCAATCAAGTTTAATAAATTTAAGAAGACTGAAATCATATAAAATATCTTTTTGACCATAATTATATGAAATTTAACATAGGAGAAATTTCATAAACTTCACAAATACGTGGAAATGAAACAGCATGCTCCCAAACAAGCAATAGAACAAAGAAGAAATTGGAAAGGAAAATTTAAAGTATCTTAAAACAAATGAGAATGAAAATATAACATGCCAAACCAACGGGACGCTTCAAAAGCTGTTCTAATGAGAAAATTCATAGTAACAAACCTCTATGACAAAGATTTCAAATAAACAACCTTATTTTATCCCTCAAAGAACTAGAAAAAGAAGAAACAAAGCTTGACATCAGAAGGAAGGAAATAATTTCAGGACAGATATAAGCTAAAAATAAACTTAAAAAAAAACAGGAAATATCAACAAAACTGAGTTGTTTTCCAAAAAGATAATCAGAACTAAAGAGGAAACATTACCACAGAAATATATAAGATCATAAGAAGCAACTACAATTTTACAACAACAAATTATTCCTAGAAAAGGATAATTCGTAGAAACTTACTATTTACCTACCCAGGCTAAGTTATGAAGAAATAGAAAAATCCAAATAAACCAATAGTGTGTACAAAAATAGAATAAGTAATAAAAAGTTTCCCATCAAGAATGTCCAAGACCTGATAGCTTCACTGCTGAATGTATATTTTTTAAATGAATGACTAATACACTTCTTAAACTTCTTTAAAAAAAAAACAAAACCACTTGATGACAGTTAAGCTTAACTGTGTCAACTTGATTGGCTTGGAAGTCACCCAAAAGATTAGTAAAGCATGTAACTGGCTGGGTCAAGGAAGTGTGACTTTGGGTTTATACTGTCACTGCCTCCCTACTCTTTGGCATTGTTCCCCTCTTCTGTTTCCTGCCCACCATGCACTGGGAAGCTTCCTCTTCCACTCCTCTTCATCATGATGTTTCTGCCTTAGAGATGGACTTAATCTCCTGAAACTATATGCTACATTAAGCCTTTCTTTCATTAAGATGTGTGCAGTGGGTATTATTTTCCAGAGAGGAGAAAGCTAATACAGTAAGGAAGACAGAACACTTTTATATTCACTTTATGAAGCAAGCATTACCCTGATGCCAAAGACAAGAAGAGTACAATGGGAAAAAAAAAAAAAATATATATATATATATATATATCTCAACATCCCTGAAAACTGCACATGCAAAAATTCCTCAATAAAACACTAGCAAACTGTGTACAACAGCACATTAAAAGAATCACCATGTTCATGTGGAATTTCACCCAGTTATACACAGATGATCCAATGTACCTAAGCTATAAATGACAGTACCTGTGATTTTCACTCAGTAGTTTATTATAAGAAATATAACTGTGGAAACAAGATCTTAATATAAACACTAAATCAACTATGTTTAACATCTAAGTTAACTAGATGTCTTCCAAATATTACTTAGCTCTTCCCAGATTTCTTAGAACTGATTTTTTTTTTAATATTTTTTTTTCCCCAGAACCGAGGATTAAACTCAGGTTCTTGCACTTGCCAGGCAAAAGCGTATCCTACTGAGCTACCTCCCCAGCCCCAGAACAACTGATTTTAAAGATTACTTTGGTTCAGTAATTTTTCTGGCAAAAAAAAATACTAAGAACCAGAGTTTCACAAGAGCACAATTCAAAGTCACTGATAATATCTCTAAAATGCTAATATTAGGGGAACAGTACAATTCAAGTCATAAAAACACTACCTAATAGTTTCAAGAAATTAAAATAATTAGTGGTTTATTAAAACAAGAGAATACAACAAAGAAATAAAAGAGAATGATGTGCTAATACATGCCATAACATAACAAATCCCCTCAAAATTAGGTTGAGTGAAGGAATTCTTATATAAAAGTTATATCCTATATGACTCCACCTATGACATTCTAGAACATAAAAAACAGATCTACAGAAATGAAATGAGGCAGCGACCTAGAGCGGCGGTCTCCACGCCAGGCTCTGGAGCGCGAGGTTGCCGGTTCGCACCCCCATCCCGACTCTTTGTATTTGGGGCCGGGGAGATGGCTCAGTAGGATAAGCGCTTGACTGGCAAACGCAAGGATCTGAGTTCAATCCCCGGTTCCACCAAAAAAAAAAAAAGAAATGAAATGAAACTAAAACATTATTTATCTTGGATACTAGAGTGGAAGTATAGACAGACTTGAAAGGATATTAAAGAATATTCTATGGCAGTGGAAATGTTCTACATCTTAAAGGAGTTTGAGGCTATTCATCTGTCAAAACTCACCAAATAATCTAAATAAGATTTGTGTAAAGCTATACATCAATTTTATCCTTAAAATATTCATAGTTCTACTAATGTATTCAGCTGAAATATTAAGGATGAAAATACAGATACCTGCAACTTATTCTGAAATGCATAAAATATAAGATTAACAAATTTTAATGTAAATACAGCAAAACAATAACTGAAAAATTCAGGAGACAAATATATTAGTATTCACTGTACAATTCTTTTAATTAATTTTCTGTATCCAAAAATTTCCATAATAAAATATCAAGGAAAACACAAATGATAATCAGAATTCAACAGAAAATAAAAAATATATACAAATCTATTTTCTTCTATATCAAAACAATTTCCTTTAATATGTTAAAATTTTAATCTAATCAAATGGCAACTGGAACTATTTTCTAAAGAACAAGAATTAAAGGAAGACATTTTAAAAATTGAAAAGACATACCCGAATTTCTTGAAGATTATGAAAATTATTTCCTACTCTGACTGAGATCTTGCTTGGTGTGTAGCTTTCATCAGACTTGTAGTCGGCATAAATACATAATGTCTTCACTGTTGTTTTTCTTCTAAAAGGAATTTAAAAAAAGCAACATATACTTTGTCATACAGAAAGATTATTTCCAGGGGCTGGGGAGATAATTCAGTGGGCTCAACATCTGCCTGGCAAGCACAAGGTCTGGATGCGTGGTGGCCCGGGCTTTCCAGGTACCCCTTGCAACCCCAAAACCAGGCATAGTGGCACACGCCTGTAATTCCAGTGTTGGGGAGGACACGCCTGTAATTCCGGTGCTTGAGACAGAAGGATCACTACAAGTCTGAACTGTGTAGTGAGACCCTCTACCAAAAGAATAAAAATCTAAAAAAAAAAAATTAAAGAAAGATTATTTTCAATGCACCTTTCTTCTGATGTTCAAAAGAATATTTACTAAAGTGAGTGTTTGAATCAGTAATTTCCATTTTGTTTTCATTTCAACAGTAATAAAAAGGAAAAGTATGTACAACTGTAGGTAAAGGTATAATATTTTACTTACAAAGACATCATGATCAAAAGCTAAATGTCGGGCTGGCCAGACAGCTCAGTGGACTAACTGCTTGCTTAGGCAAGCACAGGGACTGGGGGTTAGATCCCCAGCCAGGGGCACACTGAACCAGCCACAAAGTCTGGGCATGTTGGCACACACCTGTAATCCCAGCACTGGGGAGGCTGAAAACAGGAGGATCACTACAAGTCCAAGCTGCATAGTCAGACCCTGTGCCAAATACCAATATTTAAAAAAAGAAAAAGAAAAAAGGGCTAAATGTCAGCGAAGAAGAAACAGCTAAGCCAAATCAGGTACAATACCTCTATGTGCAAATAAGCATTAAGAATTTCCATCATCTTTAATCATACATTAGATAAGGAAAGAACTCTAGCAAGCTTTGGTTTTATTTACTAGTTACTTAATTTCCAACATATTAATATCTGAAAATAACCTGCTAAGTGAGAAACTCAGTCTCTAAAGCACTCAGTTCTTTCAAAAGCAGAAAGCATAACCTGCTATATAACGCAAGAACTAAAATTGTGCTTGTTTTCAAAATATACATATTATAGGGAAATATACCAGAAAACAGAAAATTAACCTCACAAAAAAGCAAGCAGGGCAAAAATACAAGATATTCAATTTCTAAGAACAAAATAAAGAAAAATTAATATACAAAGATATCGATACTATTACATTGGAAAATAATACAATGAGTAATACATAACTGTGATTAAAGAAGGGTACTTTCTGAGTCAGATGCCAGTTGACCCACTAATTCAACATTTAAAAAACAGCACCACAAGTACTTAAAAAATAGATGCAGGAAAATACTCACAGGTGACTAAATTACTATAAAATTATAAACAACATAACTACTCATAACTAGAGGGAACTAGTTAACATCCATTCAATAAAATAATATACAAAAATAAAACAGCACACAGACAGTCCCTGATTTATGATGGTTTCATTTACAATTCTGTGGCTTTAAAATAGTTGTGAAAGCAGTAAGTATTGAATAGAAACCATACTACAAAGGTTTTTTAGATCTTCTCCCTGGCTAGCAATGTGCAGTGAGATACACTCTTCTAATGGTAGGCAATCAGCCATGAAATCACCAGGGTAATCAATTACACCCTACATTATGCTGTACTATGTGGCTAAGCTATGATGTGCAATAGACTAGCTACATTAAATATAATTTCAATGTACATTTTCAATTTACAATAGGCTTACTGTAAGTAGAAGAGTATCTTTTTTTAAAATAACCATACAAACATAACTATGATAGGAAAAAAAGCAGAACAGAAAACAGCACATACAGGGAAATTGCACTTTGGAGTAAAATAAAAATTTTAACCTACATTCAACTATAGAAAAGGGTCTAGACAGAATCATAAAAAAAGTAAAAGTGACTGGCAGAGTGGAACTATAAGAGACCTTTACTTTATGATTCTATATTTTCTGAATAATTTTCCAGAATGAGTTGTCACTCAACCATCATGAAAAAAAGATAATTTCAAAAAGTAACCACAATAAAAAATAAGTATATTGCAATTTGCTTAAAAAGTTAAATTCTAGTGTAAACAGGCCCTAACTTGATAACAATAAACTTGAACAGAAGTAGTTCATCAAAAGTCAGCCCATAAAAAAGCTGGAAGTTTGTAGCTCCTAAGAGAACTGTATTTGTGCATCTCTTCTATTATCAAAAAAGAATGGGGAAGTTAGGGACTTTTCCTCAGACCACTTCTGACAAAGAACAAATGCCATTTCTAGGTTCTCAAGAGGCCAAAGGCATTAAGCTGATACCTTTCTCTTTCTGAGGGATGGGAATGAGACAAAAGCAAGCAAACAATAATTGGAAACTTTGAAGAGCATAATTAAGACCTTTTCTCTAATGAGCCTAAATATGAAGAAAATTGTCTTCTTTAATATAAAGAGAACAAAGATCACAAAGACTACTATTAAAAACTTTTTAAAAAATCATATCTAAAGGATCAAGCTCTTTGCTCTGAATAATTTTATTTCTAAGTTATAAAATTCAGGATACTTTTGTCACTAAAACCTACAAGACAAGCAGGGTAAGACTGGAAAGGCAAAGCACAATAAATCATTAGTGACAATAAAAATAGTGGCAAATAGCTAGTGAATACTTTGTGTCTGGTCCATAAATGTTTTGTACATCTTACTTCAATTTGTCCTCGACTTAGTGATACAGGAACTACTACTGTCACTATTTTACTGATTTAAAAAAATGATAACACTGTACTCAGATTAAAAACTGACTTAAGTCAAAGAGCTAACAGGTGTGCAAAGTCAGAGATTAAACGTGATCTCACATGATCTTTTTTTAAAATTAATTTATTTACTTATTGGATACAGGTTCTCACTACATAGCTCAGACTACATAGCTCTCACTACATAACTCAGACCTGATCCTCCTGCCTCAGCCTTCCCAGCAAGCACCACCACACCCGACCAGGGTTTTAAGCCAACACAACATGTGGTTCTGGGGATCAAACTCAGGTCTTTCAGCTTGCCAGGCAGGTGTTTAGGCTTTGGAGCTATGTCCCTAGCCCATGTAATCTTAACCACTATTGCCTTTCTTTTAATTACTTACATTGGCTTATTAATGCCAGCTTACAGTGATATGTAGGTGTTTGTAGTTACTTAAATTTTATCTAAGCCGTGGGTTCTTTTCCTAAGGTACACGTATACTCAGAAATCATATGTATAATTTATGCTGTATATACATAAGTTTCATTAGATTTACATGGAACTTTAACCTCATTAAAATTTAAAACTAGTATCCTAAAAAGTATAATGAAGCCTCTTAAAACTATCAATCTCATTTTATGATGAATCAAAAAAAATACTGCCCAGAAAATCATGTGGTGTCTCAAATATCAATGTATATGGGAAGATTAAAAGTACAGACCATGGGACATAGTGCCAGCTACTTGAATTACTAACACTGTGTATTGGAATAGTCATCATATAATGAACACTTACTATGTACCAGGCAACTTGTTAAAACTATTTGGATGAGCCATTGCATAAAGGGAGAAGAGAAAGTGTTACATTTCCCCATTCCTGCTAACAGATTAATATGCCTGGACCTACTTTATCCTCATCCTTTTCTGTTAGGGAAAAAAAAAAAACCTACAGGCAGGAAATAAACATTTGCTTTATTCTTTCGTGCCACAAATTTAATGGAGGCAGGTGTTACTTGGTTAAGCATTTTTATAAGTAGATGAATAACACTTTTTAATCTTAGGGTTCCATATTAGAACACATGGCTACAGATACAATGCAGTTATGTTTCTCAATTTCATCTTTGTCAGTCTTATAAAGATGAAATTTTGGACTCTACCTGTTGTCTCTTGTACAATTTTTCATATAGTTTGGAACCCCTTAAGTTCAAATACCCAGGTAAGCTAAGTTGTTTAAGCGTCTGTTCATGAAAACGCAATCAGGCACAGGATACTGTGCATCGATCCCCAGTTAAACCAGCCTTACCAAGACCCATTCTTAAGGAAGCCTGAGCCAGCCAAAAAAAAAAAAAAAAAACCATCTCAACTTTAAGAGGGCCAGCCAAATAGCTCAGTGGATTAAAGCACCAGCAAGCAGGTGCAGGGGAGAGTTTGATCCCCAGGCCTGCCATGCCAACCCTGCCCCCAGGGGCGGGCTGAGATGGCAATTGAGACTGGGCGTGGTGGCACGTGCCTGTAATCCCAGCTTGTGGGACGTTGTAAACAGGCAGATCATTATGAGTCCAATCTAGTAGTGAGACACTAAACACTCTGTAGACCCTTCCCTAAAAAAAAAAAAAAAAAAAAAATATCCAACACGGGCTGGGGAAGATAGCTCAGTGGTCTAAGCACCTGCCTGGCAAACGCAGGGACCCAGATTCAATTCCCAGTACTGCATGCCATGCCACCCACCGAAACCAGTCATGGTGACACATGCTTGTGTTCCCAGTGCTGGGGAGGCTGAGGTAGGTGGATCACTACAGAGTCCGAGCTGCACAGCGAGATCCTGTGCCAAATAAATAAACAAACAAACAAATAAATGATTTTAAATTCAACACAAGCCGTTAGTGAGAGGTGTATCTAATATTCCATTTTTCCTTCTTTCTTCATAACATCCAATTAAAAGATACAACTTTTTTTGCACCAACAATCAAACTTATGTCACTGGGCTATCTTCCTAGCCCAAGATATAACTTTCTTTTTTTTCCCCCTCAGTACTGGGAATTGAACTCAGGACCTTGCCCTTCCCAGCCAAGTGCTTATTCTATTGAGCTATCTCAGTGGCCCCTAAACTTTAAGCTAAGTTTTACCACAGGCCAAGTTTCAGCTAGTATGATTTAAACACAATGGTATATGATAAAATGAGTTTATTTTTTAATGTTTTTTTTATTTTTTAAAGAATACAAAATAATATTAAAACAGAAAAATTGCAAATGACACAGAATTTCACTAAACAAAATATGAATTTCACAGCACTTACTGCAATGAAATGTTGTCTTCAAATTAGTTGTTCATATTGCTAGACATATGCATGCAAAATTGGAGGAAGAAAAGAAAGAGATATGAGAAACTAAGAAGATAAAAAGGACAAAGAATTAAAAATGTTTTTTAAAAAGGGAAGCATGTCCCCTTTTCACCTACTGCTTCCTGTGTTGGAGTTAAGGGTGTAATGGGTAAGATTTATTGGTACTTGGATCATAAGGTGACCTTGTAGGTAAAGATAAGAACTAAAAATGAAGGAATGCAAAGACAAGGAATCTGGGTCCATATATGCCAGGTTTCTTTTACCTAAAGAGGTAGAAGAAATAAATTTCCATCTTACTAAAAACACTGTCATTAGGAGCCCTGTACTACAAGTTTGCATTTCTAATTAACAAAGCATTATTACAACCACAATACAGATGAAGAAACAGAGGCCCCAATCAGGTTAAGCAAGTATGCTTTACCCAGTAAAGCATGGAGCCAGAATTTAATCTAAGTCTATAACTACACTTAGACTTTCTAATAACATCTAAAAAATTTTAACTTTGTTTTTAAGACTTAAACACAAAATGATTAAGAAATCCTGTTTATCATTCCTTCTTACCAGAAAATTGAGAAAAGAAAAATTATACAGTCCACATATTTGTCTCAAACAAAAATCAAACAAATGACTTATTTATAAAAGACATTGTTTGTCATTCCTAACATAAGGTAAAAAATAGCTTCTTTGTGGAAAGTTTGTTTCTAATCAGTGTTAGCAGGATATTAAAACTAGTCATTTTTCACTCAAGTCTAAATCAACAAAAACATTTAATTGGATCTTTATAAGGCCTTAATGAAAAATTTTCAAATAGTCTGGAATGTCTGTTCATGAAGGAATAACTAGTACTGACCTGCTTCCTATCACAATCAAACAGAATCCTCGGAAAACATATTTGCAAGAATTGTCTACAGACGTTGAACAACAAACAGATAGCAAAGGACTATAACTCCTAAGAACAAGAAAATAGGTGAACCCGGCAAATACTGGATGTTCTGACTTCAGGCAATGTCGCAAAGAAGCCAGCAGTCTCACCACATTGATAGGGGAAAGCTATATAGAGAAAAGACAAAAAATCTTCATCTGGAGGCCTTGAGTCTTTCTATGAACAACAATCTGTACATTGTAGGGTGGAATTCCACAAGATCAGGCAAAGAATAACCACTGGGAAAAGAACAATTACTGGAAGTGATAAGTTAAATAATTCCAGAGGTCACAAAGGACTGGGACCCATTAGAACATCAGAGTTCCCAAGAACAACGTGTGTAGTTCTTTCAAATAGCTGGGACATTCATTTGAGACCTCAGATGCACAACCCTTAATAATGAAGCTAGTTTTGCCCAACAAAAATGACCTTAAAAGAGCCATGTGAAACCTTAAGACCTTTCAGCGATTTAGCAAGGTCACAACTATTTTCTTAAATACTAATGTCATCTTCCCCTTTTCACAATCTTTCTAAGTATACAGTGGAGTTTTTTAAGGCTAACTGCCACGGGATGCTGTAGTAGATTTAACAAAGAAGCAAAAACGAGACTGACTGCCTTAAGTGAGACAACAAAGATGTTCACAGACAATACAAAGCAATGACACCTGTTTCACTTTTATTGGTTTGTTCAGGAAGACAAACCAAATTTCAAAACTCTAAAAGTAGTAGCCCTACCAAATAAAAAACAATTTATTAAATCTTTTCTAGAAGCAAAAAATGCCCCTATTTTCCATTTATTTATAAATGATCTACTCAAAGGATATCGATACCTCATTTTCTTGTTATATCTGTCCCTTCCATCTCTTTGCCTTAGTAGTTTTTTCTTAACTGCAAAGAGAAACTTTCAGGGGACCAGGGATGGGGATCCTTTCATTTATTCAATAGGTAACAGTTATTAATACAGTCTATTCAAACTGTTATAAAGAAAATTTCTTTGTAAACTTTCTGAGTAGCTAACAGGACAGTATATGCCACCAAAGAAAAAAATGTAGAAATACTGAAGTTTTCCAAATAAATACAGATATTCAATGTATGTCACTTTAATTTTAGAAATCATTTTAAAAAAATAAAAATTTTGAGGCCGGGGAGATAGCTCAGTAGGATAAGCACATGCCTGGCAGGTGCAAGGGCCTGAGTTCAATCCCCGGTTCCACCAAAAAAAAAAA
>NW_004524803.1:2367689-2373662 GCF_000260255.1 Octodon degus | reverse complement strand
GGAGGTGGAGGCTTGGGTGTGTTCAAGATTCGGTTTCACCCGTAACCCGCCGCCATGGCCAAAGAAGGCATTGCTGCTGGAGGTGTAATGGACATCAATACTGCTTTATAAGAGGTGCTGAAGAACGACCTCATCCACGATGGCCTTGTGCGTGGAATTCGCGAAGCCACCGAAGCCTTAGACAAGCGTCAAGTACATCTCTGTGTACTTGCATCTAACTGCGATGAGCCTATGTATGTAAAGTTAGCGGAGGCCCTCTGTGCTGAGCACCAAATCAACCTAATTAAGATTGATGACAACAAGAAACGGGGAATGGGTAGGCCTCTGTAAGACTGACTGTGAGGGAAAACCCCGTAAAGTGGCTGGTTGCAGTTGTGTAGTGGTTAAGGCAAAGAATCACAGGCCAAGGATGTCATCGAAGAATACTTCAAATGCAAGAAATGAATGAATAAAAATTTTGGTTCACTTTAAAAAATAAATAAAAATTTTATTTACAAAAACTTCAGTGTTTCTCTTAAATAATTTAGTCTTGAGGCCCGTAAAAGGGACCAAACAAGATAGGTATCCCCACAAAACTGTAATATTTGCACTGTCAGGCTGAAGAACATCCATAGGAGGAAAGAGTAGCCTAATGCAGAGTATCAGACACTGCATGAAATGAAGTAAGCCAGATAAGTGCCCACATTATGGGACAATCTGTTACAGAGTGTCAGAGTCCAGAAACTTAAAAAGTGGTTCACACTATCATGTGAGGTTCTAAAGCAAAATCTAGTAAGAAATATAACCTATAGTTAAGAGTTAGGATTAGGGTTAAGGCCCACTGAATGGAGGACAGCAATCCATAAGAGAGTAACTGACACAATGTGCCAGACTCATTTGGAGAAAGATGGTATTTTCACAAGGCTAAGAGTAGAAAGAAGAAAATAACTGCACAAGAAAGCTCAGACCCTCAGTGGAATGAAGAGGCCTGTATGCAGGAAAGAGAATAATAAGAATCCAAGAATGATCATATACAGGGAGACTAATGAAATAAATAATTATATTAAAAGGATATCAGAGGCAAGCATGGTGGCACACTCCTGGTATCCCAGGTCTTGGAATGATGACATTGAAAGAGCAAGAGTTTAAGGCCAACCTGGATTATATAGCAAGTTCAAGATTAGCCTGGAGTGTATAGTAAGTTTAAGATTAGCCTGGACTACATAGCAAGACTCTATCTCCAAATACAAACAAAAAGAAGTTATTTATAAGATGGAAAGAAAGAAAATGAAAATAAATGCTACTTATTTTGGATTCAATTTACATGTGTGCGTGACCTACGTATATTCCCTAACTCTGTCCGCTACAAAGGCTCAGGAACAGCAATATTCTTTCAATAGCAAAGAGCATATCCAACCCCAGATGTGTCTCTATGTACTATATTCCACAAAAATAAACCAGATACTCTTGGAGAAAAACCTGATTCCCAGGCCAAGCCACAAAATGTTGCTAGAAAGTAAGAAAATATTCAAATAGTCATGGGCACATATCAAAAATTCATACAGCCACCTGGGAGGGACTCCCAATGCCAAATCTGGGACAATTTGGGCACAGAAACAAAAAAAAAAAAAAAATAGTAGCAATAATTATAACCCAGTGAACAAAAGTAAAAACTCTAATTTGGATAAAATGAAAGTTAAATGAGGAGTAAGATACTCAAAGTACCAAAAATTACACATTAACTGTAAACGTAGAAGAGTAACTTTCCTATAGTGGGATAGGCTTGACCAACACTATCTTAGCATGTGATAAAAGCAAACATCACCAGTAATTGGGGAAAATCAAATTCATACACCACACCTGACAGGACACAATGAAATGGATACAGCATGACCTCTGTGCTGTTTTCCCACATGTATAACCTAAAGTTAGTTACTCATGAAGAAATAACGGAAAAATTCAACTTGAGGGACACTCATTAAAATAAATGGCCTATAATTTTCAAAAGTGTCAGGATAGTGAAAGTCAGGAAAGAATGAAGATATGGTTGTTCCAGATCAAAAGGAAGTAAAAAGAAACTGGCCATAAAATTTAACCTGATTCAACTTTATGGGAACTGGTATAATCTGAACATAAAATATAAAAGTAAATGGTAATATCAAAATTTAATTTCTTGCCAGACATGATGGCATATGTTTGTGATCCCAGCACTCAGGAGGCTGAGAAAGGTGGATTGCCATGAGTTTGAAGGTAGCTGGCAACACAATGAGTTCAAGACCAGCCTGAGCTACAGTAAGAAGTTTGTCTCAAAGAAAATAATAATTTTCTACAGAACAAAATATTATAGAAATGACCTATTAAAGTATTCCACAGATATGAAATAATGCAACCTATTCTGAAACGACTTAGAAAAAAAAAAGTTGTACCATACTTGCACTTCTTTATAATTCTATTTCAAAATTCTTAACAAATCTCCCCTTTTCTAAAACACTTTTTTAAAATGTCTTCCTCCAGCACCATTTACTAAGGAAACTATCTTTTTCCAGTGAACATGTTTGGCCCCTTTGTCAAAGATAAGGTAGATGAATGTGTTTGTAGTTGTGTCAGCATCTTTTAATCTGCTCCACTGATCTACAGGTCTGTTTTTTTGCCCATACTATGCTGCTTTTATAACAATAGCTTTGTAGTATAATTTCAAGTCAGGGATTATAACGCCTCCTGCCTTGCCATTGTTGCCCAGGATTGCCTTCAATTATAAAGGATAGATATGAGGCTTTTATAGGTAAATAGATGCAACTTGAGACCATACTCCTAAGTGAAATAAATCAGACTTGTATGTATAAATATATTGTCTCCCTTCTATTAAATAAAACAGAATCTAAAAAAGTATGATCCAAAATGTACAATATTGTGAAAAGGGAAGAAACTGCTCAAAAGGAAAGAACAGGATGGGAAAAGGGGAAGAGAAAAAAAGAAAAAATATATATGTACACACGTACACACACACATGCACTACAGCTAAGATAAATATACTACTAATCTCTATTAGTTCATTTAAAAGATGGGTTTGTCAATCCCAGGGCCTGCCATGCTGGCCCCGCCCCCAGGCACACTGAGACTGCAATTGAGACTGCGTGTGGGGTCGCACACCAGTAATCCCTGCTCTTGGGACGCTGTAAACAGGTGGATCACTATGAGTCTGATTTAGTAGTGAGACCCTGAACACCCTGTAGACCCTTCCCTAAAATTAGAAAAAAAAAAAAAGGGTTTGTGCAATTAATCTTTCATGCCTATTATCTTATAATCTGAGCAACTACTTTGAAGACAACAATACACAATGTATTAACCATTTATTTATTTATTTTTATTAATTTTATTGAGAAACAAATAGCAAGGAGACAGTTTCAAAATAGGTTAGTAGGATAGATTCAATAATTTGTATTAACCATTGTTAATCTTCTGTTATATTGTTCTGAAACTGTGTAATTGTTTTTATTGCTTAAAAAAAAACACTATAAAAAGTAAATGTCCTCCTCAAGTCTGAGGTTTCCTTAGTGGGGCAAGGGCTAAGAAAGGACCTAAAGTTCTGGACTGTTTTAATGAGACCAGCTACACCTCTGTTTATAAGCAGCTCAGAGTACTAATTACAAACCCAGCCTGTGAAGTCTAGCCATCTGGGATCAAATTCTAACTCTATAACTCCTTGGCATAGAACCTGAGGAATTTATAAGTCTGTTTATTTAAGTGCAAAATGAAAAATATAATAGAACACACATCCAAAAAGGTTGTTATATGGATTGCAAGATGATACATATTTATAACCCTATTAAATATTAAACTTAAGCTCTCAGTGAGATAATATATCTGACAATAAATGCTCAATAAGGGTAATCAGTATGACCTACTTTTATTATTATCTGTTTTTCCTATAGCTCTCCTTCTCCTTCTTCTGTATTTTAGGGAAGGGTCTACAGGATGTTCAGGGTCTCACTACTAGATCAGACTCCTAGTGATCTGCCTGTTGACAGCTTCCCAAGAGCTGGGACTATTGGCCTGCGTCACCACGCCCTGTCTCAATTGCCTTCTCAGAGCACCCGGGGGCGGGGCTGGCACGGCACATAGCCCTTCCATACAGAGTTTTATTTGCAAGGGAGAAAAGCAAGCACCTAAGGATTGAAGTATTTACTACCTGGCTGTATTAATCGACATTTGTTGATTTGTACTCTAGGACAATAATAACAACAAAAATAGAAGGCAACAGAATGTTAACATATATAAGTGAAGCAAGCTAAAAAAAAATTTACTGGTTCCATCTATGTCAATAAATTCTAGTCAGTTTCTGAATGTGGCGGTGCATGCCTATAATTCCAAAACTTAGGCTGAGGCAGGATGATCGCTGTGAGATCAAGGCCAACTTCCGCTACATTCTGAGTTCAAGGTCAGCTTGAATTACATAGTAAGACCCTTTCTTAATAAACAACAAACCAACAAAAACCCAGATCAATTGATAAAGACACAGTTATTTTCCTTTCTCAAAAAAACTAAGCATTTTCAAGTTGAAGATGTCTTTAGAGGTTCCAAGTTAAAATAATGTTTCTCTAAATTGTAGTTCAAATTGAGATGTTACATGAATACTCCACAGCTGAAAAACTTAACATCATCACTCCACGTTTCCAAGATGGAATAAATCAAGGCACTGTAACAAGTCATAAGCAAAATATATTTTTCTAAAAGCATTTTCTAAAACATAAATCATGTTGGAAAATGTATTTGAGAAACAACTACATTAAAAAACTGTACAAGGCACAAGAAATTTATAAAATGCTTGTAATCTACTTGAGCCAAAACTAGTTTTAGACAGGAGGATCACTGTGAGTCCAAGCTGCATAGTGAGACCCTGTACCAATAACATTAAATAAAAAAAAAAAAGTCTTAGAGCTTAGAAGCAGAGTTAGGTATATTTCTTTTAATTTCTATATTTTTTTTAAAATTTTACATAAATAAAACAGATGACTCTATTTGTTCATAAGAATTTCAAAAATTTATTACCTGAACTGAATATTCACTAAATGAGGCTGGGAGCCATCTGATTGCCAGTAAGTTTCTAGATTGTCATCTCGTAACTGATCCACTCCAAATCCTAAAAATACCAAAAGTGACAATAAATTCTCATTATGAAAGATGTATAATCAAAACATAAAATTACCATATATATCTGTTCAGAAATTTTGATTAACAAGATTATCAGAAATATAAAACCAGAATTCTTCCATTTTTTCTTTACCCAGATCTCAATTCTTAAGAAATACCATTAGCACACAAAACTTAATATACTTTGCTTCTTGTGACTGTTGGCTTTGTAAAAAAAGTCTTCCAGGATGTATATGCTAAGGTCTGTATGTATTCAAATAATTTTTCACACCTTTTACATGCTAACTATAAGAGTGATCTCCACATTCTGTAATGTCTTTGAAAATGGAGATTCTGTAAGTTTAACATGCCATTACAGTAAGAAAATGGATGAGAAATATTTTCAAAAAACATTTGGAATCTATTGCTTCAGGTTAATCAAAATACAATTTATTCAGAATCCCATATCCTCTAGTCATTTTGGATAACTGAAAATGAACTATCCCATGCTTTTTCTTCTGATTAAAAACCACAATAATTCATACTAACTAAAAATGAGACTGATTTAACAGTAACAATTAGATTTTTCAAAAAAAAGTTAAGTGAATGGATTTAATTTACATTTCACTAAGTAATATACTTATTATGGATTAAATTAAAAAGGTATGGGTCAGGGAAATAGCTCAGTAGAATAAGCACTTGCCTGGCAAGCCCAAGGTCCTAAGTTCAATCCCCAGTACCACAAAAAAAAAAAAAAAGACAGAAAAGGGGTACAAAAAGAACCTGGTGAAAAGTTACTATCTAGTTCCTATCTCATTTTCTCCAAATGTAATCAGTTTCTTGCCTATCCTTTTACAGACATTG
>NW_004524803.1:2366119-2367080 GCF_000260255.1 Octodon degus | reverse complement strand
TACATAATACTATAATAAACACCTAATTATAATCTTTCTGTATGATACAATCTTGAGGCTAAACTACTAGGAATACAACCCAGGTCAGTAGAATTTTTAACTTGACAAATACTGCCAAATTTTCCCCTAAAATGCTTCTTTACCAATAATGTACAGGAACATCTCTTTTTTGTCTATAGTTAGTGAAATTTAGATGCTCAGAAATTTTTATACTAAACTTAGAATTTAGTATGAAAAAAATCTAAATATTTAACTTGTTTCTATACTGATTACATGTTTGTGATGATTAATTGTAATTTGTTCACTTGACTTTCTTAAAAACAGCCCAGAAAATACGTAAAGCTCGTACGTTTCTGAATGATTGACACATAGGCCCCAAACTGAGAAGGGAAGACCTAGTCTAGATGTGGGTGGCACCAACAGCAGGCTTATAGCCTGGACAAAGTAAAAAGGGAAAGCAGAAGTCTTGCCTTGTTGCACTGGAGAGGCTCCAGTCTTCATCACTGTCTTTGGAACTGGTTTCCAGTCCCTTCAAGCTTCCAGGGCGGACTCCAGCTTTCCAATGCAGACTCTTTGGCTTTGTAAAGAGTCTGTGACTGCCATGAGCTTCCTGGCCTTCGAACTTCAACTGCTACTAGATCCTCTGGCTCTCTGATGTGCAAACAACCACTGGGACTCTTCCTCTTCTAATGTTGTAAGCCTACCTGATAAATCTTTTATTAAAAATATGTTTTTAATATATATTGTTGAGACCCAGTCCTAGCCCAGGTCCGGTGAGTGTGCGGAGAGTTTCCTGCTACCCTGCGCCGGCAGGACCAGTCCCAGCCCAGGCGCAGCGTGGGCCGGACCCTCTCCCACCCCCTTGGGCCGCCCCCCACCACTCCGCCCTACCTGCCCCACCCCTCCCGCCCAGTAGGAGTTTCTGACCACTTCGGGGAACCCCCAGACCCAGTCCTAGCCC
>NW_004524803.1:2342532-2366019 GCF_000260255.1 Octodon degus | reverse complement strand
GGGCTGGCTGGCATGTGGTGCTCGGGGATTGAACAGTGGTCCCTGTGCTTTGCTGAGCTTGTTCTAAGTAGGTGCTTTAGACCACTGAGCCATCTCACCAGCCCCTCCAAGTGAACTCTTAATACAATGTTGAAATGATATTTTTGGCATTTTGAGACAAAATAATTGCATCTCTTGCTTTTACTTTTTCTGTGGCTACTACATAATTTTTAATTATGTTATTTGCATATTTCTATTGGACAGCACCATGTGGTCATGCTAAAATGCAATCACTTTTTGAAATATTTACTAACCTGTCAAGTGAAAAACTGTATGTCATGTTTTTATTAATCATTTATATTTCTTCTCAGATAAAATGCCTGTTCTTATTCCCTTGTATTTTTTAATGGACTTTGACTTTCAACCGATTTTTAACTATTTATACTATGAATATTAATTCTTTTTGTTTCATGTTAAAAAAAAAAACTATGAGATTTGAATCCTGATTGAATTTGCACCTCTTTGAACATACTAGTAGATGAGACGTTTTCTCAGAGATAATGACTTTTACATTGTCTCTGAAGTACTTGTTATTTAGCTAACAAGGTAGAAGGGTAAAGTTAAACAGCATTCAGCAGACGAAGAAATTCGTGTTTGAATCAAGATAAATGGCAAATATGGTGAACAATAGTAGGTCCTTTTAGGAATTAAGGTGCAGAAAAGGAAATGAGTAGAATCATGCAAAAGAGCAGGTCACACAGACCCCTATGTACTCAGCCAAGGACTATAAATTACCTTGAAAAATATTCAAACATACTATGGATGTTTGTATGTCAAAGGATCAATAGATATTTAGATAGGTTCTTTATCACCAGGGAGAGAAAAAGCCATCAGGGCAATGCATGTTGCTAGTAGAAATGCTCTGAATAAAAGCAGTCACAGGAAAATGTTCAAAAAAATAGTTTCCTTTTTCATCTAAGAAAAACTTCTTAAAATGCAAAATTTGGATTTTTAATTATTCCATAACTTAAATCTACACTGTTCAATATAATAGTCATAACAAAATAAGAATTAACTAATTTAAGAAACCCTATCTTTTCTTAGTTTCTGCTATGATTTGGATGTGGTTTATCTAACATAGCTTCATGTGTCAGAGATTTGGCCTCTAATTTGGTGGTGGTAGGGCCTAATATTGGGTGGCTAATCACTCAAAGGGATTAATGCTGGTCTCTGAAAGTGAGTTAGCTCTCACAGAGTGATTATAAAGGAAGACTAGTCCCTCTACAGCACTTGGCCCCTTCTGCATACAGCTGTCTCCCTCACAGTTTCTTAACCATTACAATAGCAGCCAAAATGCCCTCATCAGAGATGAACTGTGAATTACCAGTTCTCAGTGTCAGAGGTTTCTTCTCTGAAGACCCCTAATCATATTCTTAAATTCATACTTCAGTGCAAATTTTAGTTCTAAATAGGTTTTCTATGATCACACAATCTAAAGTAGTTTCCTATTCAAATTTACATTCTATTCAACTATTTTGCTCCTTAATTTTCTCCAAATCATATATACCATTCAAATCAGAAAATCTTTCATTCAATGACTATCTCTGCCACTTATAGCATAAGTTAAATTAAAATTTAGGGAGTTTTTATTAAAACAGAAACAAACCTTAGGTCATCTCATTAGCGCTATCAAAATGTACTCATAAAAGCATTATCTTTATAAAAGATACAGATAAAACAGAATACATGTTCACAAAATACAACCATATAGAATGCCTTATTTTATATCAACAGTAGACTTAAACAGAAAAGATACCTTTTCCTCTAATTTTGCTTTTCATCATGGTATGAATTTGCTGCTTATTAAATGAAATTATATCATTATAAGATCCTGTTATACTGCAGGTAGTCACTGAATTTAACTTTTAATTTTTCCAGTCTCTTGGACAGAGACTGACAAATGTGCGGAATTGTGAAACTGTCTGTAATGTGTATTCAATTAGGCTGAATCTACTAAATACATTTCAACTTTAATCTGAGTGAAAGATTAAACCAATATTTCTAAAGATACATTTTGTAAAGCCATGTGCTAGCTATCATACTATATGAGGCAAGTAAATTGGCATCATCCAAAGATTGACATTAACATTTTGAAACTTTAGTGAAATTTCCTTTATATCACTTCTTACCTGTATTATTACATTTCTCCTGATTATTTTGGTTCTAATCTTGCCTCACTTCAATCCATCCTATACTTTCATTAAATGTTAACAAACCTGACTGCTTTACTCCACTACCTAAATTTTTTTCAATGGCTCATACTACTTATCCAATAAAGTATGAACTGCTTAAGAAAGCACTCTATAATCAAGTTTCTACCTAATTATCTAGCTTTAGCAATACTGTTTCCTTAGACTCTGGTGTCATTAATTAGAACTTGTAATTCTTTAAATGAAACATGTATTGTCTGAACTGCACATCTTTCTTTGTACATACTATTTTGTTCCCCTTGCCTTTATGTATTTAGTGAACTTTTACTTACTCCGTCATGTAGAATGACATCTCCATTATGATGATTAAGCAAAAACAAACTACAAGATGGTAGACTTAGCTGGGCATGGTGGCATACACCTGTAAGCTCAGCACTTGAGACAATAAGAACTGCCTCAAGTACTAGGCCAGCTGGGGCTACAGAGTAAATTCAAGGCCAGTCTGAACTGCATACTGAGATCCCATCTCAAAAACAACAAAGACCAGAGAAAGAGAGAGACAGAGAGAGAGAGATTAAATCTAACTGTATCAATAAGTACATCAGGTACAGTATAGTATAAACAGTCCTAATTAAAACATAAACAAAAATAGCGAGACTCAACAATATGATAAATGAACTGAGAATCAACAATTCTTAGGTACTGCAGAGAATCAAAGTCACAAGGAAAACAGTCAAAAACTCAATAGAGAAAAACAAAATCAATGATTATAAAGAGCAGAAATCATCATTAGAATTAGTAGCTGCTAATATTTTTGAAGAGTAATTAACTACTTACAGAGAGGGAGTATAGACTAGTTTGAGAAAAAAATTCCTCAAAATCCAGACTAAGGAAGGGCCCCACATCCATAAATTATACTTCCAGAAACTTTTTCAGGTTTGAGGAACTTGTCTGTGCGGTGCAAGAAAGGACTCCACGTGCCATGGGCTGGAAACTTCCAACTTCCAGCTCCTAGCAGGCTCTATACTTTTAATCCCATAGTACAGGGCTATACAGGTGACTATCAAATAACTGAGCTGATAAAAAAAAAAAAAAAAAGAGGTCAATATACCAGAGAAAAGGTGAGCCTGCCTAGAAGTTGGCTGCTTCAGGAAAAAACACTAGCCCCAAGAAAAGCCCACAGCTGGAATAACTTAAAAAAAAATCAGTGTGGGTCTTTACCCTGAGATTGGCTTCTCATAGTGGGATAGTGTTGGAAAAAAAAAATCTAGTGCAGAGCCTGCCACATTGTCAGAGAAAGTTTGATCAGGTGCTATTTTGGGAAGGGGTTAATGGTGTGTGACTGAGTGACAAAACATCTAAACCAGAGCTTCATTCCAGGACTGAATTGTTACCCTACCACAGTGACTCAGTGACAGAGAGTCAAGGACTGGAGAGACAGCAAGAGAAGACAAATTTCCCCAGATCCCCTGAGTTCAACTTCAGGCCAGGAAAGATACCAGTCCTACCTTCTTTGGTAGAAGGCAAGATCCAGCCTGCAAAGATGGATAGATCCAAAGGTGACAGCACTGAATCCAGCAGTCTGCTTAAGTACCCACCCTACTACCTATATCCAGAGGAAACCAGTGGTTTGATTGCTTCCCCATAGACCAATGTGAATGGAGACAAATCTTAGCTTGTACAGTTGTTACAGACTAGGTTTTACAGACAGAGGAAACTCTTGAGCATGGGGATCACCTCCCCAACTCACAGGCTATAAAGTAAGGCACAGAAGACCACGACTTGCTGGATTCCAAAGACTGCAGGTTGTGAAAATAAACAACTCATTTGGAAATGCACAGGAATTTTTTTTGAGACAAGGTCTTGCTATGTAGTCCAGGCTGGGTTTGAACTCACTATGTAACACAGGCTGCCCTTGAGTTTGCAGTGATTCTCCTGTGTCAGCCTCTCCAGTGCTGAGATTATAGACATGCCACGATGCCCAACTTTTTCTGCTTTTGGCCTTATTTTTTTATTGAATTTTGAGGGGCGGTTGTTGTTGTTACCATTGTTTGATTTGAGGGTTTATGATGATAGTTGGAGTTTTTGTTCCCATTTTCTTTTTCCCTTTTTAAATCAATATTATCTGTCTGTACTTGACAAGGTCCTCCTTTTTCCTCCCTTTTCTTTTCTTTCACTCTTAATTTGTTCCTTTTTATTTTTCCTTATTTCCCTTTAATTTATTCTCCATTTTTTAATAATTTATGCTTTTCTTTGTTGTTTTCTGAGTTATATTTTATCTAATTACAGAAGCAAGAAAGGAAACTATTTCAAATATTTAGGCAAGTACAAGGATCAGTGTTCAATCCCTGGCACCACATGTGGCGCACTTCTGGGTATACTGAGCCTTGACTGAGTCCAGGCATGGTGGCGCACGCCTGTAACCCCAGCATTGGGGAGGCTGAAAACAGAGGATCACTACAAGTCCAAGCTGCGTAGTAAGACCTTGTATACAATACATAAATTAAAAAAAAGAAAGAAAATATTCCAAATATGGAAAAAGAAAAACACACAGATTAAGTGAGGAATATACAACTCCAAACAGCATGCTCAGAAGTGACCAATCTCAAGACACATCATAGACAAATTAGCAATAATACAAAAAGAAAATTAAAAGATGTTAGAGAAAAGCAATGGATTGCTTATAAAGGAAAACCCATTAAAATAAAGGAAAACCCATCAAAATACAGTAGACTTTTCAATACAAACTTCAAAGTCAAAGAGAGCTTGAAATGTTTCAAGCCCTAAAAGAAAATAACCTTCCAACACAGACTGACATCCTGCAAAATTGTATTACAAAATTGCTAAGAAGACATTTCTATGGTAATTCCTACTAAAGAAATTCATGACTACAAACCCATATTCCAATAAATTTTCATGGATATCCTTAAAAAGAGACAATGAAGCTAACAATATCAAGTGGCCCAATCCAATGAATGAACAATGCAGGATGAGCAGGGATAAAAAAGCATATCAAGAGCAGTAAAATAATACAATAACGGGAATAAATTTTAAAACAGGAATAAATCTGTATTCATCAGTGATAATCACTAATGTGAGTGGTCTCAATTCAAAATCAAAAGACATAGATTAGCAAAATGGGTCAAGAAGCAAGATTCAACAATATGTTCTAGATAAGAAACACATTTAACCCAAGAAATTCAGATTAAAAGTCAAAGAATGGAAAATAGTATTTCACAGAATAGGAACCTACAAACAAGCAGGAGCAGTTAACGTATTTTCAGACACACCCAGGACTTCATGACAAAACTGATTAAAAGAGACAAGGAAGGGTCCTACATATTGGTTAAGGGAACCATTCAGTAAGAGGTAACAAATGGAGCTGGGGATGTAGCTCAGCAGGTAGTGTCTGCCTGGTAAGTGTGAGGCCCTGAATTTGATTCCTGGTAACTGCCCCAAAAATATATGCATGAAACAACAGTGTACCCAACTTCATACAACAAACACTAATGGAAATAAAAGATCAGATAATATCATAATCAGAGTGGGGTCCTCATGCCACTATTTTTTTTTTTTTTTAAGTGCAGGGTCTACAAGGTTTCACTACATAGATCGGACTCATGGTGATTCTCCTGTTTTCAGCCTCCCAAGCGCTGGGATTACAGGTGTGCACCACTACGCCCAGTCTCAAGGGGGCAGTGCTTGATCAGCACTCCAGGGATTGAACTCTGGCCCCTGCATCTGCGTAAGCAGGAGCTTTAATCTGCTGAGCTATCTGGCCATCTGGTGGCCCTTCGGGTCACTATTTAAATAGATCAACTAAACAAAACATCAACAAAGAAATAATCAGAATTGAATCAAACCTTCAAGCAAATGGATTTAATAAACAACTAATAACAGAATACACATTCTTCTTAGCAGTACATGGAACTTTCATTCCAAACAGATGACATATCAGCAAATATGAATGCTTACATAAATGCAAAAGAACTGAAATTTTACCACGTGTATTATCGGATGTTAGTGCAATGAAACCAAAAAATAATAGCAAAAAACCCCACACAAATTATGCAAATGTGTGGAAATTAAGTAACACATTTTTAATAATCTATGGGTCACAAAAGAAATTAGGGAAGAAGACAGCTTCTAAAATTAAATGATAGTACTAGTACAACACACCAGAACTTATAAGACTGCTAAAAAGCTGATAAAAGCCATTTATGATAGACCTTCTGACAACAGCGGATTAAATGAGAAAAAACTAAAAGCTTTCCCTGTAAAATCAGAAAGAAGACAAAGATGTGTGCTATCACCACTCATATTTAACATATTCCTCAAAATATTATCCAGAGCAATCAGACAAGAGAAAGAAACGGGATATCACAGGAAGGGAAGAAGTCAAAGTATCATTACTTGCAGATGACATTATCTCCTACTGACCCAAGTAATTCCATTAACAGACTCCTAGAATAACTAAATTCAGCAATGTAAGCAAGACACAAAATCATTCAAGAAACAATAGTAGTCTTATACACTAAAAATAAACTCACTGAGGAAGAAATAAGAAAAACAATACTCATCATAGTAGCATAAAGAAAAATGAAATACTTAGGAATTATCCTAACCCAGGTAGTAACATGATCCACAACAAAAATTACATCACTCTAGGGTCAACCATATAGCTCAGCAGACTAAAGCACCTGCTTAGGCAGAGTGCAGCGACCGGGGTTCAATCCCCCGTGTGCCATGTCGGCCCTGCCCCCAAGGCATGCTGAGATGGTGATTGAGACTGGGCTTGGTAGCACTTAGGAGCTGAAAACAGGAGAATCACTGCAAGTACAATCTATGTAGTAAGGCCCTATAAACTCCGTCCTAAAGTTCATAAAAAAAAAAAAAAAAAAAGTACATCACTCTGAAAAAGGAACTTGAAAAGGACATCAGAAAATGTCCTGGATATGCAAAATCCATACAGTCAAAATGGCTTCTTTACAGCAATTAACCACTAGGAAGAATGTATGCAATGTGTTAATTATTGAAACTGTCCTACCAATTTAATTTGAAACTGTCTCATTGCTATTTGTTTATCAATAAAATTATGGGGAAAAAATGGCTTCTTTCAAAACTGATATATACATTTAATGCAATCTCAATCAAAATATCAACAGTATTTTCCCCACGAATCTAGAGAAAACTATCTAAAATTTCATATGGAACCAGAAGAGACCCAGAATAGCAAAAGCAATTCTGGGTAATAATAACAAAGCTGGAGACATTGCAATTCCATATTTGAAGCTATATAGAGATAGATGATAGATAGATATAGATATAGATATAGATATAGATATAGATATTCCTCCTATTCCTCCTTCCACTCCCTTCCCCTCCACTCCCTCCTTCTCATCTCATTATGCAGTTCAGGCTGGGCTTGAGCTCAATTTGTAGCCCAGGCTGGGCTCAAAATCACAATGATCCTCCTGACCCATATCTGAAGTTATATTACAAAGCTAGGTAATAAAAATAGCATGTTACAGGCACAAAAAAGGAAATGTGCATCAATAAAACAGAATAGAGAAAGCAGACCCCAGGCAAATTCAACTGTTTGATTTTTGACAGAGGGGCCAAAAATGTACACGGGAGGAAAGACAGCCTCTATAAATAGTGCTGGGAAAATACCATATCCACATGCAGAAGTTTGAGTCTAGACCCAAATATCTCACCACGTACTAAACTGAACTCAAAATGGATCAAAGATATAAACATTAGGGCCGGCCAGAGAGCTCAGCAGATTAAAGTGCCTGCCTAGGCAGACACAGCGCAGTCCCCAGCTTGCTATGCCAGCCCCACCCCCAGGGCACACTGAGCAGTGGTGACTGGGACAGGGTGTGATGGTGTATGTCTGTAATCTCAGACCTTGGGAGGCTGAAAACAGGAGGATCACTAGGAGTCCAATCTGCACAGTGAGACCTTGTAAACACTGTACTAAATACATTAAAAAATAAATAAGTAACAAAGATGTAAGTATTAAAACAGAAACATTTAATCTGGTGGAATATATCTTTTGTAAATTTTTTAAAAATATTTTTTTATTTATTTCCTACAAGATCTCACTACACAGTTCGTACCCGTAGTCATCCTCCTGTTCAGCCTCCCCAGCACAAAGATAATAGGTGTGTGCCACCACGCCTGGGTGGTCCACACTACACACCTATGGTTCCAGGGCCAGCACAGCATCTGGCACTGGGGATTGAACACAGGTCCTTGAGCTTTCTGGGTAGGCACTTAGACCACCAAGCTATCTCCCCAGCCCCTAAAACTTTTGACATATGTAGGAAAGGAGTTTCTGAACAGAACTTCAATGGCACAAGATACAGTTAATCAACAAATGTGATCCTATCATATTAAAAAGCTCTGCATATCATAGGAAACAATAAGCAGAGAGAAGAGACAACCTACAGAATGGGAAAAAATATTTGGCAACTATTCCTCAAACAGAGGAATAGTACATTCTAACATCTAGAATGTATAGAGAACTCAAAGCAATTAAGACTCCCTAAAATAAAAACCCAATCAAAAAATGGTCATCCAAAATGAATACACACTTCTCAGAAGCAGCATAAATAGCCAATACATACATGAAAAATGTTCAGCATCACTGGCTATTAGAGAAATGTACATTAAAACCTTTTGAGATTCCATCTCCAGAAAGAATAGCTTTCATCAAGAAATTAAATAAGAATAAGTATTGGTAAGGCTGCAGGGAGAAAGGAACCTTTCTACATTATTTGTGGGAATGTAAAGCAGCACAACTACCATGGAGATCAATATGGATAGCTCTCAAAAACTAAAACAAAAAAATTCCATTTGACCCAGGTATTCTCTTCTAGTAATCTTCCTTAAACAAATTTAAGTCATTATATTACAGTGATACATATACACCTATGTTTATGGCAGCACAATTAATATTAAGTCTTGGAAGTAGCTTACATGTCCATCAAGAGATGAATGGATAAAGATAATGTGCTATTTTCATTAAGGTAGCACTAATCATTCATAAAAAAGGATAAATTCAAATCATCTATAGATAAATGGATGCACCATTTATGATAAGTGAAACAAATCAGACATACAAGTTTAAATATTGTACAGTTTCTCTTATATGTGAAACTCATAATACAAATAAAGAGCGAGACTCCTAAGCTTAATGACAAGACACCAAACCATAGATCCAAGAAGCTCAGAGAATATCAAACATGATAAATACCAAACTATACCTAACTATCATATCAAACTGCCAAAAAATCAAAAACAAAGAAAAACTAGGTGCAGTGGTACATGCCAATAATCCCAGAACTCAGGAAGCTGAGGCAGAAGGATCGCTGCCTGGGCTACACAGTGAGTTCAAATCCTGCCTTAAAAACCTGTATGTATTTTATGTACTAAAAAAAAAAAAAAAAAAAAAAAAAAAAATTGCAAAACAGAACTCCTTACATACAAGAAGGATACAAATTAGATTTTTCTTCAGAAAGCAGTAAGACTGTAAAATACCTGAAATGGTATAATGAAACAAAATCTAAGCATTGTGGTGCACATCTATAAAGACTGCAAGTTTTAGCCCAGCATGAGCAACTTTTTTCAAAATTCAAAATACATAAGAACTTGGGAGGTAGCTCAGTGAGAAGGCCTTGTATTCAATAAGGAAGGGGGCAGGGAAAGACATAAAATTTTTTCCTGAAAATGGAAAAGAAAACAAAGACTTTTTCAGACATACGAAATTTGGAGAAATCTATCACTAGTAGACCTGCCTTGTAAAATATTAAAAAGAAAATTTTCAGAGAGGATTAAAAGACAGTGGATTTTAAAAACAAGGCACAACTTTAAGTTTTCTACCGCAAACTATTTTACATATAGACAGAGATAGTTTAAAAGTAAAGAGATGAAGACCTATCACTAATCAAAAGAAGCCGAAGTAACTATTTTAATTTCAGACAAAGAAAAATTTTTAAGAAAAGAAAGTTATCAGGGACTAAAAAGGGCATTATCTAATGGTATCAATTCTCCAAGAAGATACAATAATCCTAAGTATATATGCACTTAACAACAGACTATTCACAGACAAAGGATCTACAATCTGAGGTACAGGATCTCAGCATAAATCCTGAGGGGATTTCACTGACCTTATCAGACCCAAAAGCTACAACTCTTGTTACACAGGTCTTGCTTTACCTTGGTCTTAACCATCCAGCAGAAAAGTATAAAAATGAAGTATAAGAAGTAAAGCCATGCTGTTATGTTGAGCTGTAGCGCACTCAGGTCAATAATTTCTGACACTACCAGTCAAGCGGAAGACCCAATACTATTATGGACTAATGGACTCTTTTAGAATATTTTGCTGAGTTAACACACTTATAATATTCAAAAGACAGAACTAAACAAAAAAGGGGATACAGATGAATGTCCATTTTGTATCTGTGTATTCAAAATGGTTAGGATATATAGTTACATTCTCTTAATGAATAGAAGGATTTGTTCTAATAAGTGTTTGTAAACAGGATATCATGTCTGCATCTTGTACAGCAAATAACCACTAAGAAGAGAGTATGCAATGTGCTAATTATTGAAACTGTCCTACCAATTTGATTTGAAACTGTCTCATTGCTATTTGTTTCTCAATAAAATTATGGAAAATAAAAAAAGAAAAGATCACCAAAAATAAATAAATAAATACAATTTTGAGACAACAAAACAAAACCAAAAAAAAAAAAAAAAAACCCAGACTATCAAGGTACCTGAGGAAAAATAACCCAATATAAGTGTATAAAATAGACAAGTCATGTTATAATTGAGGATGTCAACACCTCTCTATCAGTCATTGATTAATCCATCAGGCAGAAAAATTAGTAAGGATAAGGCTGGACATGAGTATGCATGTGCCAGTCACGGGGTAATGTTATACCGAACAAAGAAAGAGTCCAGCATTGTACAGAAGGTAGTTTCTTTGGTACTCATGTGCAGAAGCATCATGTTTAGGACAGCAATAAAACAGGTAGATCACCACAATTTAAGGTAAAAAGGGCTTATATGACAATTGGGACAAAAGTGACTTCATTCAAACTGTAAAGTACCTGGTTTATCTCAATCTAATAACAAAGATGTCAGGCACATTCTTGGCATTGATGACACATAGATCTGGGTCCTAACAACCTAGATAGTACTTTAATGGTTTTATTTATTGTTTGCTGGGAAACTATACAAGGAAAACCAGCCAGGTTTACTGAGGGACAATTTTTAGCAATTAAAAGTTCAAAATGGCTAGTCATATCAAGTTAAACCTCTATGAAGGTTCAACTGGAGACAGAGATGCATTCTAAGACAGCTTATTGTTATTAACAAAAAGACTCAGCTCATCATTGGTTATTGATCGGAGGCCATGGTTCCTCACTAAACCTTCCCATTGGACCACTTTTTTCCTCAAATCACAATGGTTGCTTATCCCCATAGTGATCCAATCAAAAGCAAGTAGAGCTATAATGTCTTTCATAACCTAGTCTCAGAAATTACATACTTCCACTTTTGTCATACTCTGCCTGTCACAATGTGGGAGAGCATTACAAAAAAGTGCCTGAACACTGAAAGGCATCACTGGTGCTTACTGAATATTGGAAGGCATCACTGGTGCCAATATGTAGGAGCCATATTGGAAGCTGGCTAATGCAAACCTAAGTATCCATTAACTGATGAATAGAAAAACTGTGGTTACATTCACACAGAGTAACAACAAGCAGTGATTTAAAAAAAGGAACAAATTTACTGATACATACGAAAGCAAATCTCATAAATGAAGTTATTCTAAGTGAAAGAAGCCAGGCCCAAAAGTCTGTATGACTATATTTATAATTGTATTCTGCAAAAGGCAAAACCAAATGGACTAAAAACAAATTAGAAGTTGTCAAGGGCTCAGAAGGGGAAGAAACTTTGGGGTAGATGTAAATGTTCTATATTTGATTGTAAAAATATTTGTATGTTAACTTTTTTGCTAAAATTCACAGAAAAAGGTACCTTTTATGTAAGTTATAGCTCAATAAATTATTCATAAAACGAGAGCAGAGAATCTTGAGAGAAACAAAAGACACTTGGATGGCAAGATGGCTGCAGAAGTCTTATTGTATAACCACTATAAGTTTATGGAAGAAAGATAACTACTAAACTAATATGTAATTGAAGTTCCTCAAGCTAAAGTAATTCAGTTCAACCTGAGTGTGTAAACTGGAAATACCTACCAAATTATAGATTAGGTAGGCCAGAAAAGATATCCCACCGAAAGCTTTGAACTCCAAGAATAAAAAGAAAAATCTTAGATGCTTCCAGAAAAAAAACAAGTTACTTAGAAAAAAAAAAAAAGGCATAGGCCTTTTTACCCTCAATATGGAAAAACTGGATAATGAAACAGCATTCACATGGTTTTTAGAGAAACATATTCTAACCAAACAAAAAAACTCTTTGGGGATGTATAGTGGCACCTCAGCTCACAAACTTAAATTCTTTCCATCATTCTGGTTGCAAACCAAATTGGACAAGAACTGAATCAAATTCACTGGTTAGGTTCAACGTGATCTTATGGGGAAATTTGATTTTGGTCTTGTCCAATTTGGTATGCGACCAGCATCACGGAAAGAATTAAATTTGTGGGCCAAAGTACCATTGTATAATCAATCAAAAAATGTACCATTCCCTTATCCTATCTTGGGAAACAGCCAGAAAAAAAAAAAAAAATCCCAATTAAATAACTTAATTATGGCAGAGATACAGGGAGAGGAACTTACAAAGTCAAATTTAACCAGCTATAAATACAAAAATTGGGCAGAGATATACAATAAATGACAATCCAGTTCATCAGAACTAAAATGAAGCATCTAAACAGGAAGAATATTAAAGTTAATCCAGTGTATAAGGTTATTGTAGGTAATTATTATGAACAGTGTTTTGGCTTTGTTTTGCTTTACCTGGTTTGCAAGATGAGAGTGACCAAACAGCTTGTGACCCAATTTCCCTTACTGTTCCAGTTCTTTCCAACTGCTTAGGGTCAGCACCAGGAGGTGTCTTATTTGGCGTGGTCATTTTTAAAATATTCTATATAGAAAGAAAGAATATGCACATTATGCTGGAATCTGAGTATCTTTCTATAAAAAGTTTTTTAAAAATAGAAAAATGTATCACTCATACTACTTGTTATATATCTTTGGTTAATGTTTGTCAATCTATGCAAATGTGAAAAATACTTCTGGGGCAGTGAAGAATATGTAAAACTGCATTGGTGGAGCAGTTAGCGTTACAGAACATTATTTCAAATGCTAAACAGGTCCAAAAGTTCTATATACCACCTCTTTCACAGTTCCCATTATATCCTAAATGTTCCCACGCTGCCACACAAACACTGGTCATTAAAGTAAAAGTAGAAGCAATGGATTGTAGGCTTCACCCAGGCCTGAGACTTAAATGCTTAATAAGTAATTTATTGAATGACTAAAAGGCTGGGTCCAGCCATAAACTAAGCCTGTAGCCGTCATTACAAACCGAACGGCCTAATAGTTTAAAAATACATAATGAAATCATCTCCACATTGGGCAGAATTCAACCGTCGGACTTGGGGCTAGACGCCACCAAGTGGATAAAATACAGAGCTCGAAGACCAGATTGCTGGTCTCGAAGAACTGACCACACAATACAGAAAACCGAGGTTAAAGACACTGTCAAAATACGCTGGGTCGGTTCCGCCTGACCCCCAGGTGTGACAGAATAACTTAGGCTCCATACCTGGCCCACCAGCCCGGAATATAAGAGACTGAAGTGGCGAGAAGGCATGTACTCACACTAGTGCCCCTCTCTGTGCTGGGTGAAAGCGCACTTACAGACTCCAGGCCTGCTTACCACGTCTCAGGATCTCAGGAACCTCAGCAGGTACGCCTCACTCACACTCAGCTCCTAAGCACCGCCTGGCTTCTCCGATGACGTATACTGAGAGTCGCAGCACGATGACGTCAGACAAGTCCTCTACCTCCAGGGCTCCGTCTCGCGCTCTATCGCGCACGCGCACTATGCCCTATGGCTTGCGCGAGGCGCCGACTGGTTACCGCCATTTTGGCCGGTGACTGTAGGAACACGCTGTGTGGTTGAGACTGGAAGGCAAGATCTCCTGTGGCCTCTGTGCTCCACACCACAAGGGGATCGTTTTCTCCAGGTAGGTGAATAGGCGGAAGGGGTTGGCCTTTAGCTGCTGCCTGCCACTGTGGAAAGACCATGGGGATGTTCTTCAACAGCCTGTGGTTAGGCCTGAGGTGGCGGGGCAGACTGCAGCGGCGCGTGGCAGCCGGCGCCGGCGGGACAGCTGGAGTCGCCAGAGCGCGGGCGGCGCCCTGGACTCGCGGGCTTCTCACGCTTCTCTCACTATCCTGGCGCTCGGTCCTACTGTTCATCCCCAACCTGCTCTGCGAGAATAGTCCTAGGGAGCCATCGCCCCAGCACGAACCTCTCCCCTGCTCCAGCCCTGGAGCTAACTCACTGGAGAAGGTTTTCACAACTTCGAGCATCCTCCAAACTGCTGGGCTGACCTTACAGTAAAATGGATGTGCTACGGATTATCCGTATTTGATTGTGGGAAGTTGTGGTTTTTCTTCTACCTTTTGGTGATTGTGGCATGAGTCATGGCATCTTGCCGCCATGAAGTCGAATCCTGCTAGTCCGCTCCCAGGCTTTATAGAAATGATGGGCAAACGTTGTTATGATTTTTCTCATAAAGCAACGTGTAGTTGGCTGTGATTGCAGTTACCTCAAGTAGTTTGCCAGTTTAAATGCTTACAGCGTAGGGAGTCAATTTGATGACACTCCACACGTTTTTGCCTGGTGACCTTTTTTACTTTATAATACCTTCAACTTCTTGTGATCAAGGGTAGTGTTTTTATTCAAAATATCTTTGGATTTAAATTCAGAGTTTTCTACATTGTATGTGCTTAGTATTACGTGAATGAATGCTGGGCAAAGCCCACGTCCCAAGAACTGTGTAAGTAATTTTCTCCTTTGACAGTGAATCAGTGATTAAAGAATAACTGTCAAAACAGTTTGTTTTCCTTTCACCCCCTTTTGCACCACACCGCTGACAAGACAGTAATGCTTATGGCATTTATGCAGTCATTAGTCTTGTATGCTGAGGACATTCATTTTGTACCAGCCACCTACCAGCAGCAATACTTTCAATACGAGGGAAGGCTTCGAGTTGTATTTAAACCAAAAGGTGTAGGAGGGTTGATTTTTTAATTTAAAACTTTGCTCTCTTATACTTAATTTTTTATAGAACAGTATTTAACAATTGGCCGAGGAAGGAGATCCACTAAAATCAAAGCCTTGCATCTCTCCAAACTTATGGCTTATAAGGCTCATAGTCAATAGTGAGCATAGGTTAGACTGCATCATGTGATATCATGCATTATTAAGTAACAGCAGTCTTTAAATGCTTTAATGCAATATTATGATGATTTTGATGGTCATGTAATCTTCCCAACAAGCTTTACTCTTTTAAAGATTTTTTTAATAAAATAAAAAGTAGGGAGCTGGGGAGGTAGCTCAGCAGTCTATGGGCCTGCCTGGCAAGCACAAGTATCTGGGTTCTGTTCTCTGTACTGCATGCTGTGCCAGTCCCAGAACCCCAGGTGCACTGTGGCAGCCACTGAAGCCAGGCATGGTGGCACATGCCTATAATCCTAGTGCTGGGGAAGCTGAGACAGGAAGATCACTACAAGTCCAAGCTGCCATTGAGACCCTGTACTAAAATAAATGATTAAAAACCAAAACAGTAGGAAGTTCTTTTTCCCTAATCCTTGAAAATAATATAAACATTGAACTAACCATGTTTTTATGGTTAATTAACAGTTGTACAAAAGAATCCATTCATTTTTCTTAAATGCATTATTGTTTTTCACTAAATCCATTTTTGAGCCACCTTTGGCATGTTTTTATTCCTGCATTAGAAAAAAACATCTTTTTACAAGTTTCTTCATTTTTAGAATAGTTTGAAAAATTGAAACATTTCAGTAAATTTATAGAAGTTCTATTTTTCCTGCTAGGATTTACCACAAGGTAATTGTAAAGAGGCATTTAGCATTTAAACTGACTGTATAGTATCAAGTTTTATTAGTTTTTAGGAAGTTGCCACTGTCTAGGATGATTTTTTTTTTTTTTTTTTTTTTTTTGGTAGTAATTAAAGTCAATTTTTTCCTCTAAGATGAAAAATTCTGTCCTTCCCTTCCTTACAAGAACTGGACCAGTATTCAAAAGAGTAAAATGAACCCATGTGTTAACATAGTTTTGTTTATTACAGAACTATATAGTTTCCTCTGGGTAATTCTTTCATTCCAGTATATAGTTTATTGGAAAACTGTCATAAAATATTGATAGCATGCAAACTTCTGGAGATGGTTATAACCTAGAAGAAAATTATGTACTGTATTGAAATTTGTTTTCTTATTTAACAATTGTTTTTGCTCCTAGTATATGCTATGTAATGGTGTAGCCAGTAGCTGAAGAAAATTCAAAATTTCTTTTTTTTTAATGCCTCATATTCATTCTTTCAGTTTTTAAAGAGAATACAAAATGTTAATAAATTAGAAATGATACAGAATTTCACTAAAAATAATACGAATTCAACAGTATTTGTTGTATTTCATAGTCTTGTCTTTAATTAAAATTTCTTTTCCTTGTGATGATGGAACACATTCTATTTGGAGGAGATGAAAAATATGTAGAGAGAAAATACAAATATAAATGTGTGATAAATTTAAAACATATATATATGAAATACAGAAGTAAGGAGAAAAAGCAGACCAAGAAAGGGGAATAAAAAGGCAATTGATTATAGAGAAGACGCCCTAAGAAACAGTAAAAACTTGAAGGACTAACCTAACTAACTTGAAGGATTGTTACCTTGTAGAGAGAACAATGTTACAAAAGGAAGAAAACTGCCAAAACCCCAGAGTAAGAACATACCTGGTGCATGCTAGGAGCAGTAGGTAGTCAATCTGGCTGGAGCCAGTAGAACAAGAGCTAGAATAGTTGGAGACCAGATCAGAAAATTACAGAGACTGAGAAGTACCTAGTTGTTAACTTGAAGGATTTTGGTTTTTACTCATACTGGGAAGGGACAACACTGCAACCTTAAGTAGAAGAGAGAGATGATTTGATTTACTATCTGAAAGTATTATGTAGTCTTAACTACTATGAATACTGTTGAAGGTTAGACTAGAGGAGGTAAAGGTAAAAGAAATCAGAGTAATACAGTTAAAAAATGATGTAGGTGGCTCATACTAGAGTCATGAGAAATGGTTAGATTCTAAGTGTACTTTGAAGGTAAATTCAGTAGGATTTACACTTGGGGGAAATAAAATAGATAACATCAGTTTTAGCCTGAGTAAGTGGAGGCTGGCTAGCCTTTTAACAGCATGAAAGACTGCTGAAGAAGCTCACTTGGAGAGATTCCTACTAGACATAAAAGGAAGGTTGGTTGGTTGGTTGGTTGGTTGGTTGGTTTAAGAAATCTCCTGATTTTAACTCAAAGACTTATTAAATATATTTATATTATGTAGTTAGCTCATAAATGTGTAGAGGAAATGTGCAGAGAAAGAGTAACATGAAGGCCTTATTAGGTTCTCAGGCAAATCCTGCCTAAAAAGAGTTAAAATCCAGTAAGCCAGATTTAGGAAACCAAGACCAGTAGCCCCTTTTGTCACTATTAAAGTAAAAAAGAAAAAGGGCAATTTACCTAAGGAAAACTCTTACTTAAATAAGTGTATTTTCTCACTCTAGGGCTACTATATTGCTGCATTAGATACATATTCATCTCCCTACCTAATCAATAGCTCCAAGCAACTTTGTCCTTAAGGTTCCTCCTAACCAACCTATAAATCTCAGAAAGAAGACCCTTCCATCCAAGCAGGAAGAAGAAATCAAACAAAGCCCACTTAGGGATGTGTACATAGGCAATGGCACTTAAGTTTTAAGGTCTTGTGGCTTGGGATCCACTATGACAGTCCACAGAGCCAATCAGGTTGTGACAAGATCCAGGTACCAACTTGGGAGGAAAGGTCCTTATCACCTGTTAAAAGGAGTCAGAGAAAAAGAACCCATGGGAATCTATCATCTTCCAGCCCTCACCTCACATGGAATAACTTCCTGTTTGCTTTTTTTTTCTCCTTACAAATAAAATGTTCTTCCTTTTTTTTTTTTTTTACATTCCGTCCTTTTAATTTGTTACTGGTGCTGAGTTTACAATCCTGGTCAGTTGGTCATTCCTGTGGTACATTCCAGTGCAACAAATACTGGTGTAAAGCAAAGGAATAAACCATAGTGGGGTAGCACAGTCTTGAGCCTAAAGAGGAAGGACCATGACCATCTGTTCATGCCTCCCGGCTGCAAACCTCTTTAATGTATTGTCTCCAAATGCTCAGAGTATCACTCAGAGTGTTGATTGCCACAACCTTTTAGCTAATGCTCCTTCATAAAAGTGAACTTACAAGTTTCCAGTATGTTCTCACATTGCCACATGCAATACATGATGATAAATGACATGAGAATCCAGATAGAGTTAACATGGCTGTCTGTGTTAAGATAGGAGGGTAAGGTATGGATACCATTGGATGGGAAAAGAAGCATGACAAGATTCCAGAACATACACAAAGAACAAAGTTTTGCCTGGTGAGGTCTTGTGAGAACTTGAATGGGGTTGTTTGTTTCATTTTGTCATTCTGAGACAGATTCTCCCTCTTCAGTCAGTCTGGGCTTGAGCTTACTTTGTAGTTTAGGATGGTCTAACTTGTAAGGATCCTCTTACCTCGCCTCCCAAGTGCTGGGATTACAGGCAGCCCACCATGCCTGGCCTTGAACAGGTTTTTGATAGGATTACTGAGACATTACATTAGTCTCCAGAATGGGTGACTAGAAAGGTCAGTTCACTTTGTTTTTGCCACTATTCTCTGGCATGATGGCCCATCCTCATGATGTAGAATATACTTCTTTTCCCTACTTTTAGTGCAGATTTGCTCTGCAGAACAATCTTTGCTACCATTAATGCTTGTCTTGACCAGTTATATGCTTAGGACAGAATGAACCTAGAAACCAACATAGGAGATTAAAGTGTAGCAAAGCTGCTATGGAGGTAGGTATGACCTGTTAATTGCAAGGTCTCAAAACACATGTGTAGGACAGTTCCCAAAGCCTTACATATGACCTTGTAAGAACTCATGCAAGTTTTTGATAGGATGGCCTAGGTCTGATGTCAGTCTGAGATGCGGGATCTCAGCACCACCTCTCAGATGTTTTGTAGCTAGATAAATAGGTGTATAAGTTTAGAGTCCCAGAGAGAGGTGTTCCCACTAGAACTCACAGTTTTGGAGCTTAAGACTGGGCGTGGTATATTACAAACATACATTTATAATCCCAATACTCAGGAGACTGGGGAAGAAAGATAACCATGAGTTCGAGATCATCCTGGGCTACACAGTTCAAGGCCAGCCTAAAATATACAGCAAGACCCTGTTTCAAAAATCAAAATATAAATAAATAATGTTATTATTTGGGAGTTTGTAGCCTAAAAATAAGATTTAAAACAGTGAGATACGAATAGAACATTGGAGAATGAATTGATTTTTTACAAAAACAACACTGAGTTTTACTGCATTCTCAACATTTAGAAGCCCAGGAAATGAGGAATGACCAGGAAAGTAGGGGAAAAAAACAGGTTGGTGTTTTGTCCTATGACCAAGTTATGAAAGAATCTTTAGTAGTAGTAGTCAAAATTTGTGTCAAAGGCAATAGATTGGTCAGGTCAGTTAAGTTGGATAATTACTAATTACCTGATAAATATTATGAACCACTTGATTTAGCTATGTAAGGCAGCCATGGCATGACAAGTTGCTTGAATGAAATGATGAGCTATAAGGGTTAGAGTGGGAGCCAGAATAGAGTAAAATTTGAGATACTTGAGTATAAACTGTTCTTTAATACAGTGTTTAAAAAGGAAAAGTGGAAAATGAGAGATAATACAGAATGCTTGACTGCTGATAGGGGTGAACCAATAAAATGACTGATGATTTGAAAGATAGAATTTTGCAAACAGCCCTCTTAGGAACTATATTCTAGCATGAAATAGTTTTTGCTAGGGAAATATATACATTTGGCCATCTACATCTGAGGATTCTGTGTCTATAGGTTCCACATTTGCAGATTCAACCAACTGTAGATCAAAAATATTTGGAAAATATTTACACTCTGTGCATATTGCATATCATTTTTGTCATTCCCTGTAATGTGGTATAAATATTGTATTAGTCATTGTGAATGATCTATATATGACTTAGAATATGCAGAAGCAAGTGCGTAAGTTATACACTGTGTGCTCATTTGAATAAGGTACATATCGCCAGGGTTCAGGAGGCTGCTGAAAGCATTCCCACATAGGTAGTGGTTCTACCCACTTTCAGCTGCATCTGTGCAGGTGGAGAAATTGATTTAACTAATATTATAGTTGAGAGTAGAGATGATTAGCAATCTAATTTTAGCTGGATAACTAGGGAATTGAAAATACCAAGGGCTGAGAGACAAAATGTAGAACAGTAGGATCAGAAAGTTTATGGCTTGTTGTGTTCTAGGAGACTGAGCTGAAAAGGTAGGAGAGGTGATCAGAGGATAGGGTTTTGAAAATTGAGTTTGTAAAGGATTACAATCAGTGGTAATACAAGGTCTGGCATTTAACCAAAGAAATGAGTGTCTGTGATTAAAGTAGAAGAGTCAAGAAACTAGGTGGACAAGCTGTTAATGGAATGATTATCTGTGAGCATATTGAAATTACAAAGAACTATATCAGAAGTTGTAAACAAATGAAAAAAAAAAAAAGATGAAAATTAGCCCAAGCTCTGAAATCATGAAAGAATAAAAGGAAGTATTCTGCTGGCCAATAAATGACTAAAGCAGCTGGATAATTCAGAATGGAGAAGGGAGAATAATCTAGAACTGCACTAAGGAACAAGTGGCATCCCATCCAAGTCAATCATATTAATAGGTGTGAAAAAGCTTTGAGAGGTCTGCAGTGGGGAGCAGTCTGTCCCAAAACATGGAAGTCAAAAAAAAAAAAAAAAAAAAACCAGAATGCCTTTGTAAACGGATAGTCTTTGATCTCAGGTTCCTTAGTTACGTATTTGAATAGAACATAAGATACTTCTTGGGATTATTGACCTTACTATGCCCTGAGCCTAATATTGGGAAAGATTTTTAACTTTTATGTGGACTTTAATGTTACATAGCTATTATACATTAAGACTTAACAAAGCTTTAATTATTATTATTCATTGCTATTAGCATAAACTCTCTAGCCATATCACAAGTTCCCAGGGAATTGCATTTTTTACAGTTTTTACTTTTCTATTTGACCAGAATGATAGTCACAACCTTAATAATTATTTGCCTTTTGTTTGTTTTTCTTTTTGTTTTGTGAGACAGGGTCTTGCTATGCAATTCCGGCTAGCCTTGAAGTCACTGTGTAGCCCAAAGTGGCCTCCAACTTGGAGCCATTCGCCTGTGTAGAAGATGTTGTAGATTATAGGAATGTGGCAGGCACTACGTCCAGCTTTATTTGTACTTTTCTTTTTCTTCCTATTTATTTGCCATTTTCATCAGCAGCATCCACTATAGTTAGCTGGATAATATATGTTATATTGCTTAGTACGGGGGAAGAGCAAATATCTTTATTACATATGTATTAATTTTTATGTCTCATCGTTCTATCTTCGTGGCCCACATTTATATAGGTATCAATATTAATTACTGAGATCTTATGTAATTTTAAAAATCTGTTAGACCTATTCTCCGTGCTTGTTCTTTTTCAATTTTCTTGGCTATTCTTTTTCCTGTTTGTTTTTTTTTTTATTTTTCCCATGGGATTAGAAAACTTGTGCTAATTCAGGAAAGATTAAAATCTCTGGTATTGACCGTTCTTCATTGTAAAACCTGAGATAGCATTTCATTTTATTGATTTGATTTTTTATGTTATTTAGTAGTTTTGAAAGTTATTTCCTTCATATATATCAAGTATATTCCCAGATGTTTTCTTTTTACTATTGTAGGTGGCATTTTTCTTATATAAATCTTCTGTGTAAAGTGTATGTATATACAATTTTGTTTTCATAGCCTTAGTATTTCATGTGTTATTTCTCTTAACTAATCACTTTGAACTTCCTATAATTCTGTGAACTTTTCTTTAATAGAAAAGCTGGATATTCTCTTTTACAGTTATGGCAGACAAATTGACAAGAATTGCTATTGTCAACCATGACAAATGTAAACCTAAGAAATGTCGACAGGAATGCAAAAAAAGTTGTCCTGTGGTTCGAATGGGTGAGTTGTTCTGAAGACTACTTAAGGCGAAAACTAAATTTTACAAGAGAATATATTCATTTGATACTTCAGTGTGTACTTTGACATGTATTTTATTATCCTCACTGGTTTCTTTAAATCCTAAAGAAGAGAAATTATTCAGAACTTGATTTTAATTTATTACTTTGTGACTAAAAGATCCTGTTTTTGAAAAAGAACTAATTGTAGAATATAAATATTAAAAAGTTCTCTAAATGTGAAACCAGAGTTTACTGCAATTCTTGCTATGCTTAAAAAAAAAAACCTATTAATTACTTTTAAGTCACTGGGAACCACTTGCCAAAAAATTTGTATTTAACAATATTCTCATCTCTTAGAAAAATGTAATATTGACACAGTGGAGTTACCGTGACATACAGAAAGATAAACTTGAGTCATTTGTAGGAAAGTAAATATGCCTAAGACTCTCATTGCTATTTGTTTATCAGTAAAATTATGGAAAAAAATATTCCTAAGACCGTAATGTTAAGTGAAATAAATCAGATTTATAAGCTTAAATATCCCATGGCTTCTCTTATAAGAGAAACACAGATTATAATTAAAGTCCAAAATAAAACATAACAAGAAATAGGAAGATAAATTTTTCTCTAACATGAAGAGGATCAAGAGATGCAAGGGGGTGGAAGGGATGGAAAAAAAGGAATTAAGACATGTACATGTACCACTTCCACATGTGGAATATAAATATGTACTACAAATGTGCTAATCTTTAAAATACTTATGTGTATTCTTCTAGTTAAAACATATATGCCAGGTGTGGTGGTGTATGCTGTAATCCCAACACCTGGGAGGCTGAGGCAGGAGGGTGACTGAGTTCTAGATCAGCCTG
>NW_004524803.1:2333274-2342432 GCF_000260255.1 Octodon degus | reverse complement strand
ACACACACACACACACACATACATATACATACAGGTAATGCTCAAGAAAATAACAGAGCTTAGTTGGAATGTTTGTTTATAAGATTTTGCTATATTTTCAAGGTGAAATAAATTTCTAACAAGTCAGAGCTGACAATTTCTTGGCAGTCTTAAACACTGTCTCATATGATTGATGGCTTCTACCAATGAAGTGTGGATATAACTGAACTTTAAGAAATTTTAGGTGTCCTCTGTTGTTTCCCCCATGCTATTCAAAATTCCATCATTAATGTTCCTAATATTGTACCGTTTAATTTTACCTGTTTAAGTCACACTGAACCTTTTTAGAGTTTTACTGATCTAGCTAACATCTTGCATTATGAACTAAAAATTGAGTTTGCATACAGCAGGCCCTAAGTTTAATCTTAACACCAAAGAAATTTTTTATAATTCATGAGTGTCAACCTAAAAGTATTCCACTATCTACCATGTTTTTAGCATATTTTGTTCCGTAGTAGTAAGTTAAAATGTATTTGGATCATTTCCCTGTTGCCCTATTTACATTATTATAAACTGAAATTGAATTTAGAAGTCTACCCCTGTAAGCCAGTGTGATATAATGCTTTATTTGGGTGGCCTTTGTTCTTGGAAATCTGCTTTTTTGTGTAAATTTAGAATCAGCATTCCCTAAATAACAGTGTTCAGAAAATTCTGTTAGGGAAGATGTCCTGAGTGTGTCTTTTTCTTTACCAGGAAAATTATGCATAGAAGTTACACCCCAGAGCAAAATAGCATGGATTTCTGAAACTCTTTGTATTGGCTGTGGTATTTGTATTAAGGTAAGTAATAATATTATATTATGGAACCAGATTTATAACCCAAACATGAAATCTGAAAATTCTGAGTAGTTTTAAAGAACATGTCTGGCATATGGTAGAATTTTGACTTTTACTCAGACTGTCAAAGAAGAGATGCTATTGTAGCATTTTTGGATGTTCCTCTATCATTTCTGATTTTTTTTAAGAATGTTTTTTAAAATATAAATTTAAACTTGGAGCATCGTTTTCATGTGGGATAGATAGAAGTCATGACAGAAGTACATTAATTCTTGGTCAATAATAATATGGAATCTGTTGGTAGGATGGAAGCAGCACACGTGCGTGCACATGCACACACACATGCATATACGTATATACACACCTAAAGAAATGATGTAATCCCTGATCTTACAGGACTTTATCTAAAGCAGAAAGGGAAGTGTACAAGGGCAGGAATAACTGAAGGAAGTAGTGGGAAAGCATCTGTTACAGAAAGAATATTGAAAGTACTACAAACTCATTATCTGTCTTTAGATTATATCACAAAGGAATGTTCTATTCAGTACAATATTAGCCTTCAAGAAGCTGTTTTTAAATAAATACACCAAAATGAAATGATATTTCATGTCTTTCTGCTACTCGCATTTGGAAGATTTCTTACAAAAGTATTCTTAACCCATTTTAGCCATATGTATATTTCAACAAATTAATATAAAATCATTACTTTAAATAACAGAAATGCCCCTTTGGCGCCTTATCAATTGTCAATTTACCAAGCAACTTGGAAAAAGAAACAACACATCGATACTGTGCCAATGCCTTCAAACTTCACAGGTATATTTTCAAATCAATATTCCTCTCTACTTTAGCCAACTTAAAGGGTAAGTACACTGAGAATTTTCATGCAGAAATGGGGGGGGGAATGTTACACTAGCCCACCAAGAAGAAATAATATAACATGATGCAGAATCATATTGCAAGGGCTGGGGATATAGCACAGTGGCTTAAGTACCAACCTGGCAAGCACAAGGTCCTGAGTTTGGTCCCCAGTACAAAATAAAAAAAATTATGCCAAGAATCATATTGCAAATGTTAGTGGTTTATCCTGGTTAATATTAGAGTTAGAATTCAGTCCTAGAAGGCTGTAGCTGCTGTTGCCTAGGTTTTAGCTCACGTGAGTTACTTCAGGGACTGAACCACAAAAATCCCCCAGTGATTCTAATACATAACTGGAATTGGGAATCATTGTTGCCCATAGGACCCTTATCCCCAAAATAACTTTTGAGGGAACTTGCCTTTGATTTTGTTTATCCATTAGTCTTACCTACAAAGAATATTACTCTGAACTTGGGCATATTAAATCACAAGGTCCTTACTTCCTTGAGGTTTTTGTTTGCTGAACATTAACATTTTTAATATGGGACTTTAGGTTTTACTAATAAAAAGGTATTTCTCAACCTGCCAGCTTTAAGGGGCCATCTGCAGCAGGGAGAATGAAGTGGAATATTTCTGGTTGATGTGGCACTTCTCTCCTTGTAAGTAAGTGGCAGGCCAAGAGAAAAAGAAATGGTGGTATGAGGTTGCACCTGCTATGTAATTTTGTACCAAAACATTTTGTTACACATTAAAACAGCCTTATATATGGGGGAAAAAAGTTACTTTAGAATGGACTTGGAATTGAATAAGTAAAATTTGAAGTAATTGTCCAAGGGCGCATTTCTAACAATTAACAGTTTAAGATGATGTTGGCTGTGTTTATTTCCCTAATAGGCAATAATGTCTGGCATATATTTCTTAGCTTATTAATGGATGTGTGTGAAGTGCATTAAAATACTGTCCTCATGTTGTGTTGCTCTTTCTATGTAAATCTGAATTATTTATTGTGGGTTTTGTTTTCTTTTTTTACTTTTGTATATTATAACAGGTTGCCTATCCCTCGTCCAGGTGAAGTCTTGGGATTAGTCGGAACTAACGGTATTGGAAAATCAACAGCATTAAAAATTTTAGCAGGGAAGCAAAAGCCAAACCTTGGAAAGTACGACGTATGTGTTACCTCCTAAAAGTTAATATCTTTAGGTGTTTTTATAAGATTTTGAAAAGAAGGCTATGCGTGTGATTATTTCCTGGTCTTATTTTCTAATTGTGATTTTCATGAAAAACTGTGTGTGTGTGTGTGTGTGTGTGTGTGTGTGTGTGTGTGTGTTTGTGTTAGTGCTATTTAACTGAAAATTCTTGAATTCCTTGGACTGTTGTAAATTGGTATGCTTTGAGTTGAAATTGATCCACCTCCATCCTTAAAAGTTAGAAGCCAAAAGTATTGTATTGTATTTGACTCTGTGTCCTACTTTGTATTGGCATTCATCCTTTTTGCAATTGTCTCGTAACTTATACTCAGATAATATGTGTATTTCTAGGATCCCCCTGACTGGCAGGAGATTCTGACTTATTTCCGTGGATCTGAATTACAAAATTACTTTACTAAGATTCTGGAAGATGATCTAAAAGCCATTATCAAACCTCAGTATGTGGACCAGATTCCCAAGGCTGCAAAGGTCAGTTGCTTTTGGGGAGAGTTTATGTATTTTGGGTTTTGGCTGGGTATAAAAGTTATATCAAAGTAAATGCATTGTACTTTGTGACTTTTTTCTTAAAGGCAAATAGTCGTAACTGTTTGTAATATAATTGACAGGGGACAGTCGGGTCTATTTTGGATCGAAAGGATGAAACAAAGACACAGGCAATTGTATGTCAACAGCTTGGTGAGTGCTTATTTTATAGAAATATGTTAATAGACCCTAATCTTAAAGTCATAAAGGTATACATCTTTATGTGTATTCTGAAATAAGTAGGAAAATCTATAGTCATTGTTATATTTATTTTACACAGTTCCCAACTGTGATGTCATTCAAACCCAGATTGATAATACACAGTTTTGCCCAGATGAGGTAAAGTAAAATTTATGACATTGAACACAATTATGCCACTATGTTCTTTGTAGATTTAACCCACCTAAAAGAACGAAATGTTGAAGATCTTTCAGGAGGAGAGTTGCAGAGATTTGCTTGTGCTGTCGTTTGCATACAGAAAGCTGATATGTAGGTTACTTTATAATTTTTATGTATCTTAAACCCTATATTCACATTTTTGTTTGTAATGGTACTAGTAAAGCAGGGGTTTTGAACAGAATGAATAGAACTCGTATGTAAGTCTTTCATCTTGAGGTGAGATGCTAAAGCAGTTGTGCAACCACTACCTACTATTTTTTACCTGTTACTCTTACAGGGGAAACAGACTGTCATTTATTTTGATAAGTAACTTAATGACATTTTTAGACTCCTAAGTTTAAGAATTAAGCTGTCCATGCTAGGTGTGGTGGCACAGGCCTGTAGTCCAAGTACTCAAAGGCTGGGGCAGTAGGATTGCCATGCATTCAAAGCCAGCCTGAACTATGTAGTGCATTCAGAGCTAGCCATAGCAAGATCCTGTTACAAAAAAAAGAGAGAGAGAGAGAGAGAGAGACTTAAGCTCTCCAACTAGACCGGAAAACTTTCTAAGTACGTAAAGTAAAACAAGATTTATTAGACCACTGTAGGTTAGGATAGCATGATGTGAAGGAGAAAACAAAAGTGAGAAAAGCAAATACTCATCCTGCCTTCTACTTTCTCTCTTCTCTCAAAATATTTGTTGCTTCTATCTTTTTCCATGTTTTTATTCTAGCTCTTTTCCTCAAAGTATTCTCTAAATTCTGTGCAGTGCCTTCCAAAGAAAACAGTCACTTCAATACAGCTAGCATTTAGCTAGTTAAGAGAATAGGTCTCTAAACCACTTCAGAGACCTGTATAATCAGGTATTTGTCATAGTGAGGTGTCAATTTGTAAATTAGCTTAATCCAAGAGACACTCGCAAACTTGATATACAGATCTGCTATTTGTATTATTTTCTTCCTTCTATTCCTGAGCAAAATACAGGAAATTTTATCACTATAGGTAGGCTTTCTTTGTTAGTATATGAAATTTTTATTGTTAAATCAGATATTTCAATATTATAGTCTTTGAAATATGTCACATTTATCTTTCAAAAAATTTTCTTTCAGTTTCATGTTTGATGAGCCCTCTAGTTACCTAGACGTGAAGCAGCGTTTAAAGGCTGCTATTACTATTCGGTCTCTGATAAATCCAGATAGGTAAGTACAGATCTGGAATATTCTTCTTGGTTTGTTTGACAAGTTCAGATTACTAAAAATTAAATGTATTTCTATTATATATAAATATATATGTACATGTTTTTCATTGTGATTTAAAGTTCCCACCAGCATTTACTTTATTATTAGATTTTACTGTCTTTGATCCTCATGACAATCTTGTTAACAAACTATAGGTAGTATTCCCACTGAAGAAGTATAAGGCTAAAAAGTCTAGTTGTTTTATGTTGCCCATTTGCTATATGACAAAGCTATAACTAAAATACAGAGGTTTTTTTTCTATCCACCATTTTTTATAATGTCTACCTTTAGTAACTGATTTAATAAATATTCTTTAAATACATGGCCTATTTTGTAAGAACGTAGAAAAAAATATTAAGGAATCAAAAACTGAAAGTGAAAACTATTAGAAGAGAGAGATAAAGATGTCAGGATTCTCCAAAGGATTGCTTTCTTAGCAGAAAGGCAAATTGGAAACAAATTATGTATCAGAACTGGGAAATATAAAGAAAGCACAATAGAAATGGAGTATGGCTCCCTTTAAATTCCCTATTTGTAGAGCAGCAGGTCACATGGTTATAGAATTTATGTATGCAGTTTTTAAAGCCCTTCAAGATGAGAAAGCAACATTAATGGGGGATTTTGAAGTTTTTAGTCCAGTAGTACATATCATCAGTGAACAGCAAAGCACTCAGGAGGGTTATGTACTCAACACTGATTGCACAGGAATTCTATATCCTTAGTTCTGATTACATAGAATTTCTGCAGGTAAAGGCTTGTGAATCTCAAATAGACTTGTGAATTTGGATCTAGCATAAATTATAAAAAGAAACCGAATACAAATTCAGTTAGCAAACAAAACAAGATGGATTAGAATTTTATGAGTTTTGAAGCATTGACATAATAATATACTTAGTTCTTTCAAAACCCTAAGGCTGATACTTAGAAAGCTATTGTTAACTGTTCAATAACCCAGATCTACAAATTAAAAATATAATAACATTAAAAATTTCTATGACAGGTTAGATTAGTTAGAGATCACAGAAAAAACCATTAAAAGTTGATCTGCTGAAGATTAGAATACAGCAAAGAGCAAGCGCAAAAGAGATTGAAATATGAGAGGGCAAAAATACAGAGAATGGAATGTGAAGAGTACCTGTATCTTGAAAATCTGGAAAAAAACAGTACAGAAAGATGATGGCTGAGAATTATTGGAAAGCTCAGCTCCTTAAATTCAAAAGAACACAGGTGCTATGGAGGATAAATAACCCACCTGAATACTTAAGAGCTAAACTCAGTGGTAAAGAGACAACGCTATTTGTCCATAATTTTCACTTCATAAATATTTTTGAACATTATAGTAGGGTCTTTAGAGAATACAGGTGTCCACACATGATCCTAGTATTAAGAACCGTGATGTGGTAAGGACAGGAGCAGGCACGTGCTCCAGTATTGAAAATGTACAAGAGATCAAGTCGGTAGTTCTCAACCCGAACCCATTTTTATACACCTTTATTTTATTACAATGAAAGCCATTAATAATACTCTACCTTCAAAAAAGCCCTAAAATATTAAATAAATACTAAAAAGGAGAGCTGCAAGAAAAGTAATTCACAACCAGCTGATAGTTATTTTAACATGGAAATATTTAGGCAAATCATTAGAAAACAGGCCTGGGAAATAGCTCAGTAGAGTAACTGCCTGCCTGGCAAGCACAAGGGCCTGAGTTTAATCCCCGGTTCCGAAAAAAAATCACTAGAAAACTGTACATCAGATACTTACATTCATTTATAGTACATAAATTTAGTTAAGAGGTCAGAAGCTATTTTCTACATAGGAAAAACAGAAGAAATAAATTGTAAGTCTGGGTGGACCTCAGATGGAAAAGAAACTGGCAAGGACAAGTCTCAGGACTTTCTTGAGACAAAGGGAGCAGTAACCATAATTGTAAGAGGGGTGATGTGTTACAACAAATTAGATCAATAAAGTAGAAAAGATGATCAAGACATTTTCACACATATGAATTTAGAGTCAAAATTAGCTGTACCTGATAAATTGCCACAGAAAGTCATCTCCATCCTAAAATTCTGTGTCAGAAGAATACATTCAGTCTTTAATGCTGTCAGATTTTAGATATCATATTCTTAGGAAAAACAGCAAGGAACACAAGATAGATAGGAAAAATGAGCAGGTTTTACTGAGTTAAAATTAAAGACTAACAGAAATCTCAAAATTGATTTTAGAATGTAAATGTTTAGAGAACTGATTTACTACTATGCTGTAGATTTCTTTCTCTTCCTAAATCTTTGAAAAAAACACAGTGGCCTACCAAAATTATGTGTTTTGATTTCCATCTATAATCTCTAGAAGGGAAGGAGGCAAGAGATTTGCCAAATATTAGCTCACACATTTACAGTGAGAGTTCAAGAGTGAGAAAAAATTACATATTAAGAAAGGTATTCCTACAGAGGTAGGATTTTCAAATGGATCTTCTATAAAGGTTAAATACTATTTCAGGCAGGCTCTGTAGCACTGAGCTATCTCCCTGCTCATTATTTCAACAGGTAAAGTTTAGAAGACTAGGAAAAAGAACACTTTAAAACATACAAAACAGGGCTAGCCAAATAGCTCAGCGGACTAACGCGCCTGCTTAGGCATAGCACAGCAGCCAGGGTTCCATCTCCAGCCTGCCATGCCAGCCCTGCCCCCTGGGGCACACTGCGACTGATTGAGACTGGGCGTGGTAGTGAGCACCTGTAATCCCAGCCCTTGGGAGGCTGAGCACAGGAGAATCACTACAAATCCAATCTACATAGAGAGACCTTGTAGACCCAGTACTAAAATACATTTTAAAAAATACAAAACAGAAAATGATTCAGGAAAAAGTCAGTTTTCCTATGAATAAATGAAGTGGCAAACATAAGGAAGTCTTGGAAGACCTTAAAAACATATTACTTATTTTGTATGGAATTGAGAGCTACCTCAGGAGACCTGAAGACAGTGGGATTTGTCCAGACTTCTGCAATATTTTAAGAAATAAAATGAAAACTTTAACTAACACTTAGGCAAGAGCAGGAAAAGGAGGAAATTTATACACTGGATGTTGGGAAATTCAGACTTGATAATTTGAAGAATGTATCAATGAAAATAAATTGAATCTCTTGTGTGAATGATGCCACTAATGCAAATATGGATACATTTTTTTATTGGTGTCCATGGATATAATTTAGGCTACTATATTAAGCTTACTGCATTAAATGTACTATAATTGTTTACTTTGTAATATTTCCTTTCAGCAGAATATTTTCTGTATTCATAAATTTTCATGTTAGCAGGTGTTTTTCCATATAATTTAGGGAAATTTAAATCCGGCATGGAAAACAAGCCTTATGAAAGAAAATATTTTAAGATTTTGCTTAATATATTCTTTGCACTTAAGTTGTTGTTCAAATACATATATTTACCTGAAATTTACAGGCATAGTAAAAGGAATACTGCAGTTATACATATTATGTTAGATTTCAAATGAGTTTGTTTTGATTTTTCAGATATATCATTGTGGTGGAACATGATTTAAGTGTCTTAGACTATCTCTCTGACTTCATCTGCTGTCTATATGGTGTACCGAGTGCTTATGGTGTTGTCACTATGCCTTTTAGTGTAAGAGAAGGTAACTTGAAAAATTGTTTTCACATATGCTGTATTCTTGTCCATGTTAGAAAGTGTATTACTAGTTTTATATTGTTCTAATATTTATGAAAAGTGGATGTTTTGAAATTTAATCACTGAGATAAATGTATATATAAAAGATTTTGTATAGCAATTGTTACAAAAAATCTTGTTGAGAGAATATTTTATTGGGAGTGCATAGAAATACAGTTTCACTATTTTTGTTATAGTAAAAGTCTTCTAGCACTTCTCTGACGTGTAAGGTCCTCAGAGCTGCAAAAAAAAGTCTTCTTGTATTTTCAGTTCTATAGCATTTGTCTTTGACAAGCCAATATTAGTAATGAAATTCTTAAACTTCGTTCAGTGCTTTATTTTCATGCTTCAGATATATCTGGACTGTATCCCAAATGTTGGAAGTAAGACTGTCTTTAGGTCTAGTTAAGTATGTTAAAACTTCCAGGGGCTGGCGAGATGGCTCAGTGGTCTAAAGC
>NW_004524803.1:2331146-2332449 GCF_000260255.1 Octodon degus | reverse complement strand
GGTCTAAGCACCAGCCTGGCAAGTACAAGGACCTGGGTTCTATCCCTAGTACCACATGCCATCCTGGCCCCAGGACCCAGTCTCAGTCTCTGCTTTCCTTTCAGATTGAAAGAAAAATTAACAGCATGTAAAAAAGCTCACTGTGAACTGTAAAAGTGATTATAGTATTCTTGTTTTCTTGGCTTTGGGGTATGGGGTACTGGAAACTGAGCTAAAACTTCGCCCTTCACTCCAGCTGAGTTGCTATGTTTTTGAGCAAAGTTACTTCTTTGAACCTTTATTTCCTAAACTGACAGACTAAGCATGTGGGCTACTAAATGGGTTCCTTCATTTATTTTTGTGTAGTTTTTGGCCTTAATTTTTTTTTACATGTATGGCTTAAATAGTTTTAAGATTAAAAAGCCTGCTAAAGGACTGGCCAGATAGTTCAGCGGATTGAAATGCCTACTTAGGCAGACTTGGGGGCTGGGGTTTGATCCCCAGCATGCTGTGCTGGCCCTGCCCTAGGGGTGAACTGAGCCAGAGATTGAGACTAGCGTGGTGGCACACACCTGTCATCCCAGCTCTTGGGAGGCTAGAAACAGAATTATATGAGCCCAATCTGTGTAGCGAGACCCTGCAGACCCTGTACTAAATAATAAAAAAAAGCCTGCTGATTTTGGTAAAACAAATGCTTCAGCATTCTATCAGCAAGGTTTGTGTATACCTATATTCTAGTCTGAAGACACAGCCCCTGATGTGGCTCTCAATTCCAGATGAAAGCCAGACCTTCTAAAACCAACTACTGGTCTCTCTTTCCCTTATTTCACTTATATGTATAAGAGGTGCTAAAGAGTGCTTTCTTTTTTTTTTTTTTTTTTTTTTTTTCCTTTCTTTTTTTTTTCTCAAGTAACACTTTTTTCTCAGTGTGTTTGCCATTCTGAATCTTACAATTGGGGAGATCAGTTAGTTTTCTTGCATTTATTATAATCTGCCTAGATAATGATGATTATATGATGAAGTCAGAAAAATATTAAGTAAGTTATCTCCTTATTCAGTTTTATAAAAAACTATAGAATTTATGGTCTACATTTCAGTTATCTTGGGAAAAAAAGGTAATAAATTGAAGTAACTCCAAAGCGTAAGGTTATCACTTATCATACTTCAGTTCATCAATCATGTCTGAACCTAAAACGTAAGTTGCTTCAAAGAAAAATAATTCAGTCCAAAAAAATGTATGTTTTAGGGCCAGGGATTTAGCTCAGTGGAACAAGTACTTGTCTGGCTGTCACAAGCTCCTGAGTTCAAGTCCCAGTACAAAAAA
>NW_004524803.1:2324145-2331046 GCF_000260255.1 Octodon degus | reverse complement strand
CTTAAATCACATGATACTGAATACTTATAACTTAAATTATTTTAAAAAATTATCCCCAAACTGTTTACATATTTGGTACAGGGTCTAGCTCAGCAGCTGGGACTCCTAGTGATCCTCCTGTTTCAGCCTTCCCAGCACTGGAGTTACGGGGGTGCATAATCGTGCCTGATTTTGGTGGCCAGTTTGGCAGGCCTGGGGTTCCAGAGCCAGCACAGTGTGTGGTACCCAGGATCAAACCTAGGCCCCTGCGTTTCCCAGGCAGGTGCTTAGATGTCAGAGTTACTCATATCAATTACATCTCAATATCTGAATGCTCCATTTTTAGCTATTTGTCACTTTTAAAGAAAAAAATTATAATTTTGATTTGAAAATACAGCAGAAATGACATAATTTCACATAAAACCTGACTTTAAAATCTCAAGTGATAATGATATAGTATATTTCATATATGCGTGTGTGGTTATGCATATGGGCAAATATATGTATATTCAAGAAATTCTTAAGCTTACAAAAAAATAATTCTGGGGATGTAACTTAGTATAGAATGATTGCCTAACATACACAAAAGCCTTGTGTTCAATACATAGCACAAAAACAAAAATGCTTTTCCTTCATTATATGCGGCCTTGCATATATCAAAAGTTCATGCAAATAAGTAAACATATCCAAGAATACCCAGGGTTTGGGGGAAATTTGATCTCTTAATTTATACTAATCTGTGAGCAATTTTCTTTCCAACAGGTATAAACATTTTTTTGGATGGCTACGTTCCAACAGAAAATTTGAGATTCCGAGATGCATCACTTGTTTTTAAAGTGGCAGAGACAGCAAATGAAGAAGAAGTTAAAAAGATGTGTATGTATAAATATCCAGGAATGAAGAAAAAAATGGGAGAATTTGAGCTAGGAATTGTAGCTGGAGAGTTCACTGATTCTGAAATCATGGTGATGCTGGGGGAAAATGGTAAGTTTTTCATAATTTTTGGATTGTAGGAGTCATGTTTTCCAGGAAATTAGTTCTATGCCATGAAAATTTTTGACTCTTATTATAGGAATTAAAGCTGAGCTTTGAATCCATAAATTTTATCTTACAGTTTTTGTGCTATGTATAATCTTGTCAGTATTTTCTTTTTAACCTTACTGGAAATAAGATGTTATACACTGGGTGTTTTATGTATAATTTAATAAGTCAGTTACCAATCTTACAAAGTGACTATTTGAAAATAGTCTAGTTACAGGTTTTTTCTTTGTATACTGCTCTTTGGAACTTAATTTGAATTTGGTATACTTTTGTCTACTTTTCTAAATAGTTGTATCATCAGCATTTTTAATGCTAACTTACCAATAGACTTATAAAATGAATTTTAACTACTAGATATTTGGTGTTGCTTTTAGGATTTAAAAATGAACTATTTTTATGGTAATGTTACAGTTTAACAAAACTAGAAAAAAATCTAGAGCATGTTTTGGGTTTGAGTTTGGGTTTGGAATTTCTGCACTGGGAATCGAAGTCAGGACTTGCCATGCAGGAAATACTGTTGAAATGGATCACTCTGTAATCAAGAGAAATTTTCAAGTAGGTTTCAAAGTCAGCTGTTCAGTGAATGAACTTTAAATAATGGTAGCTATCATAAAATGCTCTGTATTACTTTAACATAGCTTTGAGCATTATATTTAGCTAATTATTTTTAATACTATTCCAAGATTTAAACTTTATAGACCTAACATTCATTCAAATAGTGATAAATTTGGACTTGTCTTTATTTCTCCTCATAAACTGATACTTCCGAAGTAAACCATGAAAGCTTTAATTAAGTACTTTTCTGTTTAACCTTGAGACTTCTGCAGTGTGAATGTATATATTTAAAACAAATTTCTCAGTTAAAAACATAACATTATGCTTTACTTGAAATATGAAGCTTCTTTCAAGTCAGTGTGTTGTGTCCTCCTTTGCCAGGTACAGGTAAAACAACATTTATCAGAATGCTTGCTGGGAGACTTAAACCTGATGAAGGAGGTATGGCTCTAAATGTCAAATCTTCTTATTCAGTTTACTATAGTAAACTTTAAAGATCTGGACAATTTTATGTATCTTACATACTTGTATTATTTTCCAGGAGAAGTGCCAGTTCTTAATGTCAGTTACAAACCACAGAAAATCAGTCCCAAATCCACTGTGAGTTGTTATTATTTCATTTGATTATTAAAGAAAAGTATGTATACTCATAGCATTTGTTCATATGCTTATTTTGTAGTGTTGAAGCTTGAGACCCAGGGTTGCACTGCAACTGAACTACAGCCCCAATCCTTTTTATTTTTTCATTTGATACCGGGTTTTACTAAATTACCCAGGCTGGCTTCAAATTTGTTCTCACCTTGCTTTAGCTTCCTAAATAACTGGATTTTGGTAGGCATGGATAATGCCAATTGTGAAACTTTAGTCTTCCACTGATTAAAGGCTGAGGGTACAGCTGAGTAGTAATATATGCTTAGTATACCCAAGGCCCTGGGTTTAGTCCCCAACACCAAAACATGGTTTTACTGTATATATTAAGTTCCCATCCAACTAAGATAGATTCTCTACAGTTTTACTTGAAGTGGTGAATGACTGTATTAAGACTACAGTCCTTGATTCATTACTACTACTAGGAAAATACTTTTAAAATTTGTTATTTTTCCAAAATAAACCTTTAAAAATCAACTATATTCCATCCTTCAAATAATACAGTCAAGAAAGGAAAAAGGAGGGCCGGGGAGTTGGCTCAGTAGAATAAGTGCTTCCCTGGCAAGTGCAAGGGTCTGAGTTCAATCCCTGGTTCCACCAAAATAAAATAAAGGGAAAAGGTCACCTACCCACCCCATGAGAGAAAACATTTGAACAGCATGTTTCTAAGGAATAATCTGTGTCAAGACATATATAAAGAACTATTAAAATTCAGTTTAAAAATGAGCAAATACCTTTTGCCCCTGAAAGAACTTTTTTGCAAAGAAACACAAATGGCTAATAAACATGTAAAAATGCTCTGCATCACTAGTTACTGTGAAAATGTAAATCAATACCACTTCATATTCAGAAGAATGACTAAAATCCAGCAGATTGTAGAAGGTGTTGCATATATGAAGAACTTGGAACCTCATCATTGCTACCAGGAATGTAATATGAACTAGTTTGAAGAATATTTGGACAGTTCCTCCATACACAGTTATAAAAACCAGCACTTTTAAGCCAGGCATGATGCCACATATTTATAATCCCAGCACTGTGAGAGTGAGGCAGGATGGTCACAGTTTGGACCTTTAACAAGAACATGCCTTAAAAATTTATGTACAAGGATGGGAATATTGCTCAGTGTCAAGGCTCTGGTTCAGACCCCAGTGGTGAGGGAATATGATGGTAATTCCAGGTATCTTAGCACTAAAACCTAGACACAAATACTTGTAATAGCCAAAAAGTAGATACACTCCAAATGTCCCTTGTCTGTTGAAAATGAATTAAAGTTAACTGTTGACTTGTATAGTTGTTGCAGTGAACTATTGTCTCTATATTTCAGTGTCTCAGCACTTAATGTTAACGCTTATATTATATGGTCTATAGTATAGTAAATACAGTAATGCTTTTTATAGTCTTAGCTTTTAATTTCTCAGATCTATCTGTCCTGAAGCAATGAGCAAAAGACATCTTGGTATTCAACTGTAGAACAACGTGGTTTCTTTTGTGTTGCCTCCTGTTGATGTTCTCAGGTTACTCCTACCTACTTTGACCTTCAAAATTATTTCTATTCTCAAATGATTTCTCTCCTAACGCATTTATTACTTGCTTTCTATTTTAAAATTTTAGAATTATTGCGTTTTTACTAACTGGGCAGGATAGTTATTGAATTTTTTAAATCTCGAAATATGCTATAGATGATAAACACTCAAAATACTTTGCTCTAGAGGTTATTTTGCTCCTTTGTTAGGATTTTTAAGTGAAAATTCAGTGCTGACATATTGTCATTTAGTCTTTTCCATTGAAACCAGGGAAGTGTTCGCCAATTACTACATGAAAAGATACGAGATGCTTATACTCATCCACAATTTGTGACTGACGTAATGAAGCCTTTGCAAATTGAAAACATCATTGATCAAGAGGTACTCTTTAGAAAAAGTATTTTCTTTTTTCTTTTTTGGCAGAACTGGGGATTGAAATCAGGCCCTTGTACTTGCCAGGCAAAATTATTTTCATTAGTTTTTAAATTTTGTTATTTTAGTTTTTGAACATCTTCATTTTGTTAAACTTCTTCCATTAGGTGCAGACATTATCTGGTGGTGAACTGCAGCGAGTAGCTTTAGCTCTTTGTTTGGGCAAACCTGCTGATGTCTATTTAATTGATGAACCATCTGCATATTTGGACTCCGAGCAAAGATTGATGGCAGCTCGGGTTGTGAAGCGGTAAGGCTTGCTTCTAACCATATTACTTTTGATTATGTACTAGAATGCTAGTGTCCTTAATATGATGTTTGAATGTTTGGTTATAGAAAGCTATAAAAGATTTCCATATCCTGTTTTAGTTTCATACTCCACGCAAAGAAGACAGCCTTTGTTGTGGAACATGACTTCATCATGGCCACCTATCTAGCCGATCGGGTCATCGTTTTTGATGGTGTTCCATCTAAGAACACAGTTGCAAACAGGTAAAAATAATTTTTTTTTAATTATTTACTTGGTACTCAGAATTGAACCTACTAGAGCCTTCTCATCAAATTGCATCCCCAGGCTTTTTATTTTTTTAACAGAAACATTCTAAGTTGCCCAGGCTGCACATTTCAAATTTTAAATCTTTCTGCCTCAGTCTCCTAGAGTGCCAGGATTATATACAAGGCTATGCCACCATGCCCAATTAAATTACTTTTTTAGGCATGAATTCTCACAATTAGAAAATTAGTAATTCCCAGTAAGCTTATAAGCTGTAACACATTGCTGTTTTTAAATGGAATTGTGTGTCTTGTTTTATGACTCACAAAGTTCTTGTAGTAGATAGAACTGTGTAGAATAGTTTCAGGATGTAGTATCTTCTATAAGCATAAAGATTTGTGGGTCCCTCACCTTTTCTTTCAGTTTAACTTTTGTTTCCTTCATTATTTGAATTTTCCAAACAAAAAAAAAATTTTTTGCAAATAATTCCATGGAAACTTCATTTTTTTATGACAAAAATAGAAGATCAAAAGATATTACATGATTTGGCCAACTTAACCTAACAGTGGTTAGCAGTAAATCTGAAATACCTGATGAAAATAGTACTGATGTACAGCAGAATTAAAGTGAATTGTTTTTTTCACTTTTTCTCACTAGCTTGATTAGAAACACTTATAATATATAGAAAAGCCTCACATTCATATTAGCTTATCAGAAATTGATTACGTAGGGCCGGCCAGATAGCTCAGCGGACTAAAGCATCTACTTAGGCAGGCACAGGGACTGGGGTTTGATCTCTGGCATGTCTTGCAGGCCCTGCCCGTGGGGCCCCCAGGGCACACTGAGACAGCAACTGAGACTGGACTTGTGCACGCCTACAATCCCAGCACTTGGGAGGCTGAAACAGGAGAATCACTGAGTCCAATCTGTGTAGTGAGATCTTGTAGATCCTGTACTAAATTCATAAATAAAATAAATGCATTACCCATAAGAAATTATCAATATTCAGACTTTTTTATATAACAGCAGTTTCCTGTGGTTCCAATGTAGTGTTTTCTGGTATTATAGGTAGGGGAATAGGAAAACTTCTTATAAGATGAAATTTGTAATATCTTTTATGTTTATAAAATGCTTAAAATAATTCCCCTCTATGTTGTGATTTAAGAACTAGTTTAAGTGAAAAGGATGAATAATGCATAGGAATTACTATTGAAAACAGAACGAATTGTTAAGTTTTCTCTTTGCCTTAAAATGCTAATTTGAGAGTCTTTATATCTTATCAGTGATCCTTTGTTTTTCTGAAGGTAGTAGTTGGGGGTACAGCTCAGCTCAATGGTAGATAACTTACCTACCACATGTAAGGCACTAGTAGCACAATAAATACATAAATATTTCATCTTAAATGTTTAGTTTTATACATCAGAAGCACAGGTTTAACTATGCTTATTTTCTGCAAAGATTATATGTAATAGAGGCAAAAAAATTGGAAACATAAGATTTATCATATATTATGATATACCAGTATATAGATGTGTGGAGTTTAGAAGTGATTCTTAATTTTTCATCTCAAAAATTATATTAAGGGGGTAAAATTCAATTAAATTGCCAGAAGTTGTGCACTCCTGTAATCCCAGCATTTGGAAGGCTGAGGCAGGAGAAGCACCAGGAGTTCAAGGTCATCCTGGTTCAAGGCTACCCAAAATACACACCAAGACCCTGTCACCCCCCAAAATTGTTTTTTAACCAAATTAATTTTTTTCTCTCACCCTAGTCCTCAAACCCTTTTGGCTGGCATGAACAAATTTTTGTCTCAGCTGGAAATTACATTCAGAAGAGATCCAAACAATTATAGACCACGAATAAATAAACTCAACTCAATTAAGGTATGTGGATAAACAACTCAGGTTATGGATAGCTTTTACCAATATAAACGGTTTTGTAAGGTTGTTTAAAAAAAAAAAGTAGCATATTTCCTTGATTCTAAGGTTCATGTGTTTATTGCATTTCTTGCAGTAGTGGCATAATTCCCGTGCAGAGAGCCTGCGCAACATAGCGGCTGTTGCTGCTTGGATGCAGACAGTTCTTTTATGCTGTGCTCCTGCACTACCTACATTAATTGCCATTTGAATTGAAGAATTACAGTGATGTACCATTTAAAAAGAAGTTTTTAAGAATATTTTAACTAATCTAAATTGTTTTTCAGTGCATGATTGACTAATTTTTGGTA
>NW_004524803.1:2304790-2324045 GCF_000260255.1 Octodon degus | reverse complement strand
TGTTGCTGCTTGGATGCAGACAGTTCTTTTATGCTGTGCTCGTGCACTACCTACATTAATTGCCATTTGAATTGAAGAATTACAGTGATGTACCAAAAAAAAAAAAAAAAGAATATTTTAACTAAATTCTCTTGTTTTTCAGTGCATGATTGACTAATTTTTGGTACCAGAAATTGAACTCAGGAGCTTGTGCTTGCCAGGCAGGCATGTGCTCCTGAACTATTTCCCAAGCTCCAATGCATGCTTTTTAAAAAAGCTTTTTATTTTATTAGTACATGCTTGCAGCTTGTGCAGTTTCCTGCCATTTTGGGGAGTAGTTACATGTATATACTCAGCATCCACTCTTTTATCTTAATCTTTTGGGGGGGCTTTTTTGGTTTTGGAGGGTTTTTTTTGGTTTTTCTTTGTTTCATTTTGGGTTTTTTGGCAGAACTGGGGATTGGACTCAGGCCCTTGCGCTTGCCAGGCAAGCACTTATCTACTGAGCTATCTCCCCAGCCCCCTTGGTTTTGTTTTTGACACAAAGTCTTGCTATATAGTTCAGGCTGGCCATAGACTCACTATGTACCTTAAGCTGACCTCAAACTCATGGCAGTCCTTCTGCCTCAGCTTCCTGAGTGCTAGGAGTACAAGCGTACACCACCACACCAGCTCTAAAATGCATATTTTAAAGTTCTAAAACAAGCTCTATCAATCACCATAAAATTCTAAACAATGGAGAAAAAAGATTAGAAACATGCATAGGCCCCAGTAGTGTTTGCTCTCACAAAGTAGTTTTAAGCACCTAGTATGAATGACTGACATTACTTCTAAGCCAGGGTAAAAATGTAAGTCCTGCCATAAAAGGAAAATATTTGCTCACTTGTGAAAGTTATTTTATTAGGAAAGAGGACAGAAGTATCTTCTGAAGTATAATGAATGCTCATATAGTCTGTGTGGTATGGACTTGCAGATTGGCTCCTGGTACACCTATTCATTTCTGTGCAGCAAGTGCCCAACTGACTTGGCAGTTATTTTCATAAAAGCTCCTTTGTGCACACTGTACAGTGCAGTAGTACAGTGCTCAGTCAGAGCCCAGGGTGTCTGGAAGCAAGAGGAAAAGCAGGGGTGACATGCAGTGGACAGCTATGAAGAGCAAAGCAATACACATTGTATATTTGTGTCAAAGGTGTGTGAGACTCACTGTATGAGACTCACAAATGATTCTGACTTAATAAATGTTCACCTGCAACAGAGCTGATTCATAAATTCAGGACTTTATTCTCACCTTATTCATAACTTAATCCTAATAAGCAGCCACACAGGTCAATAATGGATTGTTACTGGCCACTCTATAAACAATTGTGGAAAAAACTACTTATCTTTTGGTCTCAAGACCTTAAACTTCACATGATGAAAAATGACATTTGTTTTCCCAAAAATATTGTTTCTATCAATGGCAAATTTTGTGTGGAAAGGATCTTTTATAAAGCAACTTTGTTCTAGGGGTGACAAAGGGTAATAATACTTTTTTTTTGAAAACTAGACCCAGGAGCACCTGCTAAGGCAGTTGCAGCAGGTGGGGTGGGGTTCAATTCCTGGACGGTCATGCCAGCCCACACCCAGGGCATGCTGAGGTGACTGAGACTGGGCGTGGTGGCGCACACCTATAAACCCAGTTCTTGGAAGGCTGAACAGAGGCAGATTACTATGAGTCTGATCTGTGTAGTGAAACCCTGTAGACCTTGTAGACCTATACTAAAATACAGAGAGAACTGACCCAGGAATATCCGGAAGCAAATGAATAGTAGGTAAATAGGAGGTTGTACAAGCACTATTTCAAACATTGCTAATACCATGAATGAAATTCTGCTTCTACGTGTACAATAATGTTGCTAATTTTTGGTTTTTTGTTTTGATTTTTAGGATGTGGAACAAAAGAAGAGTGGTAACTACTTTTTCTTGGATGATTAGACTGATTCTGAGAATTACTGATAAGCCATTTTATTAAAAGAAACATTTACTGGGATTTCTGTCATACAAAACTCTAATCAGGTTTTATGGCCCCATATACTCTGGAGCTTGAAGGATGGATTATTTAAAGTAACATTAAAAGCCAGCTGTGTTGTAAAATTTTAGTTTGAACACAGAAAATTGCACTTTTCTGTTCTTAAAAAAGTCCCTTCTGTGCGTAACATTCTAAAATGACATTTCATACTACACAAATTACCTCCAAGTTTTCATGACATATGGGAAGATTTTCAGTAGGTGTACTATATTCATGTATCAAATGCTGACCAGTGTTGCCCCATTTTTAAAACCTTGAGAAAGCTTCCTATACGTACCTGATTTGCCAAGTATGCCAGTGTAATGAAACTGCCCTATTTTAAAAGCTATTGGTAGTCACAGACTACACTGGTAAGATTTGATAAACATCAGATACTTGTTTTCAGTCTTTGCACTGAAATTTTCAGTGTATTGTTTCCAAGGATAATTGTCTACCCTAAAACACCAATTGTTGGAAAATGGGTGTTTATTACCAGCTTACACATTGTTTTTAATGTTTTTGGTGCTTTTGAACTTCATAAAAATCATTTCAATGCCCCTCAAGGAAAAGAAATACTCTGGATTTTCAGTTTTTGCATTCTGTAAGAGTATATTCTGTAATTGTTCTTAAAGGAATGTCATTTTTTAAACATACATTTATATAATCACTGATCAAGATTTAAGACAGCATTTCTAGAGAATGTTTACTTCCCTTATAATTACAGGCTCAAAATCTTCAGATTTGGTGCCTCAGAATCTATGTATTTTTAAAAGTAGAATTTTCTGTGGGCAGCCAATGATTGTAAACTACTTCCTCAGTGGCAACTAAAATGCAAGAGATAGCAATACAAGTGTCCCTTGGTACCAAATATATTCATTTCTATGTTTGGCTATAAAAGACATTATGTAAACCTTATTATTGCACTGAACTGGAATTAAGTGCAAAAGTGGGTTTACTATAAACTATCGGCACATGTAAAGCAGGAAAATTGAAAATATTTGTCAGTACTTTTAGAGGTCATTGAAATGATAGAAGCCTTGATTAATTGCAAACAGTGGATAGAAGGTTTGGTTTAAGTGGACCCCATTAGGCCTTCTAAAAATAAATTTTTGTGTGGAATCTATAAGTACATTTCTGTTGTGAATAATTTAAATATATAAAATATGGAATAAAAAAGATCTCCCTTTATTACCCTTCCAGGGGTTATCAGTGTTTGAGTTTATTCTTTCATGCTTTTTTTCTATGCATTTAACCTGAGTGTGAATATGTAAAGAGTTTTGTACATAAATGGGATTACACTAAAGTAGTTTATTTTTAAGGCTAGCTTAAATGTGATAATTTCAATGTTTAATAAAACAAGACACTATTTTTATTCCCTATTCTGTCGTTTAATATAATACGACATAATAAAAGCACATTTTTACTTCCTGCTGACAGAATGTGTATATTTTTATGCAGATTAAATGTAAAAATATGGATTAAAATGTTGAAATTTTACAGAGCAGTAGAGGCCTACAGGTTGCTAACACAAGTCTGTCTATAAACTAGTATCACCATTGCCAATTAAGTATACCTTCAATGAAGATGTTGCCTATTAGTAGCAGTGAAATTGTTTAATAGATCCTCATTGAAAAAAGTCTCAGACACTTTTAAAAAGCAAGGTCAAGGGGCCGGGGACATGGCTCAGTAGAGTAAGCGCTTCCCTGGCAAGCACAAGGGCCTGAGTTCAGTCCCCAGTTCTGCGGAAAGGAAAAAAAAAAAAAAAAAGGCAAGGTCAAGCAGTTTGTGTCATACAGTGCCTGATTGTGAGAATACACAAAATATTAAAATACACAAAGGTGGGATGATCATGAAACGAGGCTTTCAGAGAACTTGGCTAAAGAGGGAAGAATATGTATCTTTTGAAGTTTACGTTTTGCATGTATGGACTGTTCAAAATCTTTATCACAGATAATCCTTATTTATGTAATACTGAGCAGTCTTTAACAAAAGTGATGTATTGATGCTACAACTGTTTCAGTTTAACCTAATTTTAGGCCATAAATACCTTGAAATAACAGTCCCCTTATCAGTGTGTAACACTGCATCTGGCTTAGAGTAGGGCCTGCTCTAGTGACCCTACGTGATACCCAGAAAATATGAATATTGTGCCAACTGTATGGCTATATAATTTAATTGGTATTCACAGATTTAGATTGATTGGCATATTTGCAGCATGCTTTCAAGAGAGAAAGTAAGTATTCTAAGCTGGAGTCACAAGGGTTCATGAGTTAAGTCCCAGGAAAAAATAGCACCTGAATTAGATAGATACATGATATTAACCCATATAAAGCTGAATACATGTCAAGTTAGCAGAAATAAGCATAGATTTTAAGATGTAAGTGGAAAGATGAATATGGACAGATTGGGGAGCTTTACTGATTTCAGTATTTTGGTTTTTATGGACTTTAGAGGTAGAAATTGAGGCAAACCAAAGCCAGTCAAGCAGCTTAGAATTAGTAATTTTTCAGAAGCTTATTTTATTCCCTAGGTTTTTCATCTTGAAAGTGTTCGTTCTTGTCAAACACAATTCGCTGTGTGTCTGTCTCCCAACTATTGCTCTTGAATTGTTTTACTGGTTTGTCAACTGGTGAGGCTACCACCTGAAAACTGTAAAATTGTGGTAAATAATCATGTTTATTCCCAACCATGTACTTATCACTTCCTTAGGTAGACCATGTATATCCAGGTCATTAGTCTTAACTGGTCTGAAACAGCCCTGAACAGCCCTGACAGTTCTCTTCCAATTTCCTAATCTCTTGCAGTTGAGAGACCATCTAACCCAAGTCTGGCCAGTACATTAGAAGCAGAAGTTTTGAGGTTATTTGTGGAAAACTCACTAACAGATACCTATCTAGTACTGCTTCTTGTGCACTTACCAGGCAAGAATTTTGTGTTGCAGTTCCATGTATAGGAGAGTGCTAAGAAAACAACAAGCATGCTAGTGTTGCCACCAAACCACACAGCTGCCAGCACGTCACACTTGTAAAGAAAGTTTTCCATGGCTTTCCATCAAGTACTTTTGACTCCCTGGCGAGGTCAGTCCAAGGGCTTTTCATTTTCCTTCTGCCAGGTAATTCAAATGTACTACCAGCTTGGGAATATTTTTCTTAAGTTTGCAAACCTAGAGAATAGAAAGTTCTGGGTTTTCTTTTTCCCTTCAGAACCTGCAGCTTGGGCTGAGGTTCTAGCTCAATGGTAAGAGCACTTGCCAAGCATGTGCAAAGCCCAGGGTTCATCCCCAGCACCACAGCATTAGAAATCATCTTGATCCTTCATCAGAAAAGGCTTGTCTGTAGACGTTTTCACTGTTCATTTAGCTTTGCAAAGGAGCGAGCCTCACGTGTTGGGTTTTAACTCCGAACCTTGAACGTGCCTACTTCTACATCTCCCCTGCCTATACAGTTCTTGGGGCATGAAACTATGTCCATTTCTTCTAGTGGAGAAGCCATGTTGGAACTTCTGGTCTCTAAATACCTGTTAGGTTAGAGATTTTTTTTTTTTCAGCTTCTAATTTAGATGCAACAATTAGTACTAGTTTTCTACTTCATCTGATGGTAGTTGGTCCAAAGCCAAGGTCTTGTGTTTAAAAAAAAGTTACTGAAATCAAGTTGTCTACCACTCCATTTAAATAGAACATTCAAAGGGTTAGGAAACTGTAAGAACTGTACTCTGGCATGTCCATCTTCAGTGTTTTTTTCCTAAATATGAAAGGCATAATCAGAGGACTAATACATATTTACAGTGGTGTACTGAAGCCCTTTTTTCCAAAAACTCCTAGCAGCTATCTAAAAAGCTCTTCCAATGTCAGACAATGCCTGTAGTTAACCCTTGAACACTACTAAAACCATGACACTTTCAGAAGTGCTTATGAACTCAAGCCGTCTGTGGATAGTTGTTTACTTCCTGTTTTTCAGTTTTTACATGTCTTTTCAATGAAAGCTTAAAAACCATTAAGTGAAAGGTAGTCCTTCTAGTTAGGATTTCAGACACCACCTACTGGACACATTCTGAGGACTACTTTCAGTATCTCGCATTTTATCTCATCCATTTTTGGAGCACCTAATTCTCCAAAGATCCAAGGAGCTATACACCTTGCCCCACAGCTGGTTTCAGTGCCTACCATGTGTAAACACATAGCACTCAGCTAAAAGATGTTTTCCTTTCTCACAGGCTTTTCATCCAAATCCTGTTTCAAAAACTCCCAGCTTTGATCTTTACACTGGTTTATTATCCATTCCTGTACTAAGTAAGCTTTGTTTTGAGCTGTAAGTTTTCATGAGGCCAGCTTTCCTTGAGAAAGTTCATGTTGTATGTTAAACAAGGACTGGCAATATTATTAGGTGCCTTGATTTAATTAAGAAATGAGACTTCACATCTGGGCACATGAAGGACTCCTATAATCCCACCATTCAGAAGGTGGAAGCAAAAGGATCTTATGTTCAAGGCCAGCCTGGAATATACAAGACCTTGTCTACAAAACCCCTCCATGAAACACAGTAAGATAATAAATGGTTGGGGACTAGGAATTAGGAAAGCATGTGTGAGGCTCTGGGCTCACTAGTACCACACACACAAAAAAGTTGGCTTGATTTTCAGGTATTTAATATATATCTGATAGGCTTGCTTCAAACACTTTAGACTTGTTTCATCTTTAGAAAGTACATAAACTGCAAGAACATACCCTCCCACATTCTCATTTGATTTATTGAAAAACAATAGCTCTGGCCATAAAACTAGAAAATACCCTACAGGCTATAAATCCTATGATTTTTTAGTTGTACATATTAGAATTATCTTTTGGTCTGGAAAATGCTATGGAAACTCTCCTAATAAGACACCTCTGGAAATGTGTTTATTACTAGGTTACTCCAGAACCAAAGAACTACAAAGAGAATCAAGAGACAAAATTTAATGTATGCACACGGTTTTATATATAATGCAGCATCACACCATGTAGGGCATTTACTCTTATTTTATACATTCAGATGTTTGAAACACTTCTTAAGGCTACAAAACAGAACATAGAAAAATAAACAGGAATATATTCAACACTTAAAAAAGTGATATGATAAAGAATATAAAGTACTATTTTCCTCTCAACACTTCAAAAGATATGTATATATACTTTTTTTTTACAAGTAACATCACAAATGATCACATCTTCACATGCTTAAGTATTATCTGTACTCAGTGTAAGGCTATTATCATTTTTCATACATAAATTTTTCTAGCTCTGTAACAATGCAATTTTTAATCCATTCAAGTAAATTCAACCCCAAAGTTGCTGCTTCCCAGCATTAAGACATGCACCCACCCCTCTTATAAGATTTTTCTAAAACTTGTATCTTGGGGGGAAAAATCTCTATAAAAAAATCCCTATTAGTGGGAGAGTAAATGGCTGACACTGGTAGCAAAGCCTCAGTTCTTTGATGTTAACATACTGGAAGTGAATCATTTTTAAGATTTTAAAACAAAAACAATAGCATTTAGACAAAATAGGAAGCAAAATACAGTAAACAGAAATAGTGTAGCCAAATTTGCATTCTCTTCAGCTACACAAGAATGGACTTTGCTTAGTAGTACCCATACGTGAAAACACAAAAAGTTTACCTAAAACTGAAGGTAAAATAAATGAGCAAAAATAAATATTGCTAGTTTATAGGATGGCTGAGTATTTTCTAAACCAGAAAATGGTTAGAAAGGAACTTTATTGCACCACATCAATCATAAGCAAGTTTGCAGTTCACAGGCGTTTTAGTTCACCCTTGAGTCACAAAACAACACATTAAAGAATAAGAGTTGCATCAAATAAGCATCTCAGCACTGTGGTTTGGGAAAACCTCCTCTCAGATGAAGACAGGGTCTGAGCTTAGGTCTGCTGTGAAAATGGCCTTGCGGGTTACTGAGAAACATGAGGATGACACAGGTGTTAGCATCCTATCAAGGAGCACATGTGGCAAGAACTGAAGATGTATTTGACAGAAAACAAACTTGAAGAACATATATACACAATACTAAAAGAAATGGGGGCCGGACTCAAGCACCTAACTAAACAGGTGAGCTTTGGTCAATCTAAGCATTTGTTCTTGAAAATGTGTCTGATCATACTAGTGAAGTTTCATAATTTCTAAATCAAAATACAAATGATTCTCAGTTCTGCTTTTCTTATACAGAAATGCATCTCACAACAACATACAAAATGACAATACTAAAGAGGACAAAAGCTTGCTTGGCCATAGTTTTGACCTCAGCATAAGGCAAAATCCCCTGGACAGTTAAAAACAAAGCTAAAGGGGAAAAAAAAACCTGACCTTCACACAAAAACTAATAATTTCCAAACTATCAGAGTTCTTTTATTCCAGAGGTCACAAAGTAAAGTACCACCATCTGCTAAATTTCTCTTTCAGCACTGTTTCCATCATGTTCTGGAGGTGAGACGGGAAAGAGGAAGCAAATCAGTTTCCCTCAGGAGCTATAATAAAGAGTATTGTGTTGCTTTATTGAGGTAAGACAAAATGACAGTGAAGAACGTTATCCTTTCCTATCCAAATTCAAACACTGCTAGAAACAGATCAAACCCCAGTTAATAAAATGAAGAACACTGGAAACCACAATTTCTTTTGTACTCCTGAGATCAAACTTACGTTGAACTTTTATAAATCTGGTATTTATTTCAAAATGTGATTTTCATAATAAAATTATAAGGTAAGCTAATCCTACATTGAAAAGAAAAAGCATAGGATGAAAATAAAGGACCCACTTAACATCTCATTCAGTAATTCAGCCACTGACATGAAGAAAAACCTGGCATAAACAGTACCATCAACAACTGTTCTACCTAAGGTGACGAGAAATTCCAACACCTTCTCCCAAGAATTTCCTTTTCCAGATAACCATCCCAATCTTTATAACATTTTTCCTAGCTAGCACCATCATAATAAAATGTTATCTTTCAAAGTGCTCTCTAAAATCCTATGTTATAAAATATCTAAATGCTAATCACTACTCAAATCAGCAGATACACAGACTTTAGGTAATTAAAACAGCACAGAGGTAAATAACCATTATTACAGTACAGTGGGGATTCACTGAGCCTAGCTGACATCTAAACATTTCTACAGGTTATCAGGAAACTCATCTGCTTCAGCTTGTCAAATTCAAGTGAATTGTGTATTTGTTTTAAAGTAATCGGCTTAAAAAAAAAAAAAGCCACCACACGTTTTTGGCTACATATATTACACATGGCATGCAAAGCAAAATCACTACATTATTTGCATAGCACTAAAACTTCCTGATCAGAAGGTAATCTCAACATAAAGAACAGATTTTCACATTGGTATGTACAAATAAACACAAGTTACAGTTATTTTTACAAAGTAACACAGATACATAAATACTGTGTTAATCAAGAGTCCAATCTCCAAATAAGAGTGCAACATGCAGAGAAACTCTAGTGAATACTGCAGAGTCAAAAGAAACAAGAGCAGACATATAACCCTAAGATCAGCTGCAAAGCAAAACCATTTCCTAGCAGCATCCTCTAGACACAAACTAGAAGTCACCATCATCTCGTTCTTTTACAATAATTCCAGCCATGACAATCTGAGCATGCAAATGTACGTGATACACATAACCAATGGTGCAAGAAAAACAAGTCACTCTATAGAAACCTGTCAAGTCAAGCTAAAAAGTATTAACATTTCTTCTCACAAAATATTTAGAATCTGTCAGTGCATTAGTGTTAAAGTGGCATTAAAAAACTTCTGCAGTTTTAACAGATGCAGAGTATTTTCAAAATGCATAGCATCTATATTTCTTTCGAGTAGGCACCATGATATTTACACCAGTGCTAAGAATTCTGGGTGGAAACAGCCATTTCACTGGATTTCCTACTATTTCTTAAACATCTATTCTTGTTTGCAACCTTAAGGTCAACAAATACTCACCAAAATTCAAAAATATACCCTATGAATATTAAAAGAACTATATACAACATTTCTAAGACACAGGTTAATAGGCTGCCTTATGTGTAATATTAAAGAGAAGACATTATTCAAGTCTGACAGATATTGAGATGAAAGGCCTTTGGGTTGGAAGCATTTTAAAAGACAACAGTGTTTTAGGCTGAGAATTGTTTGAGCCCAGTTTATGACTAAGGCATTGCATAATAAAATATACATTTCTATTTGGTGCAATGTTATGTTTTGGAATCTATACTGTGTCAAATGGTATATTTTGTCACTTTAGTAAACACTATAAAGCACATTTCCAACATTTGAAAATCAAACTTATACAAGGAAAAAAACCAAACACTAAATCTGATTTATATTAAGCTGTTTATAAAAAATATTTAACAAACAACTTCTACTTTTCATGGGGACAGTCACCTGACAAAGAAACAGATTTTGAACGAAGAAAAATGGCAATACCAGAAATTCACTTGCCCCTTAAACTCATGTCCAAAATCCCATCCACAATGGGAATGAGGGTTAAAGCAGTGGGGAGGATAGATCCAGGTTGAGTTTTTGTTTTAAGGTATTTTTTTAAAGCCTTTAAAAATAATCCCTTAATAAAGGGCTTCTGCTTTAAAATACCCAAGCACTAAGCATCATCAAGTATGCTGTCCCCTGTGGCCATCCCCCATTCCTGATCTCCTCCTATCCCCTCTATATGGCCGTCCTCTGACATTTCGATGGTACTGATAACCTTCCTCTCGGTTTCGGCTGGGCTGCCCTTTCCAGGACTCCTCACCTCGCACATGTTGATACGCACCCCTACCGGAATAGCCCCAGTCACTTTTGTACTTCCTGCCTCCATAAGTTTGATTATAGAACTGCTTGGATCTGCCACTTCTCAGAATATTAGACACTTCATTTTCATCTTCAGAACTCTCTTCTTTTGGTCTTTGCATTCTGTTATCCACAGAGTTGGCCCCAGGGCTGACCACATCAGCAGCAGTCTTAGGATCTTTTGCTTTCTCTGGTTTTTCTTTCACACTTTGAATGGTCCTCCTAGGCTCAAGTTCAACAGATACAGTTTCTCTTTCTCTGTTTAGAATCTGTGTGGGAAGAGGAGCTTTTCCTTCTGCTCCAGGAGAGGCAGAGGCGGAAGACGCAGAGGCAAGCGCAAGATCTGCCTTTCGTGTTTGTGAGGACTGCTCCGCCCGGCCTTCCGTCTTACTGCTCACACTTGGGTCAGGGACAGAATGTGCACCTTCACACCTAGATTCTGAAAACTCATCTACTGCTGTGACTGAAGCACATTCTTTAGACAGATCCAGATTTTCCAAGGGCAGATCCAATTCACCTTTCTCTTCAGAGGGCAGAACAATATTCTGCCTCATTACAGGATTTTCTATAAATCCCTGAAAAGGATACCCATACCAAACATGAGGGAAAAAGGGGGGTGCGATGGGAACTGGGCCTAGGAATGGATTAGGTCCAAAGGACGGCTGCGGATACATGTTCTTGCCACTTAGTGACTCATCATACTCAGCATGAAGAAGCTGTCCAGGGTTTTCAGATTCAAGATCAGCCTGGTAAGACAACTGTGCATGACTTTCAGACACCTGAGATGGAGGGATTACCAGAGGTGAAGAAAACGTTGGCGGCCCAATTTCTCCCTGTGGCATTTGACCATTAACATTGGTCTCAGTCTGCATAGGAAAGTGTGCATCAGTACAGGTACAGTCACTTTCATTCTGGGCAGAAGCAGCTTCTTGGAACCAAGGGTTATGAGGATATACAGGGACAGGGACCTTTGGGTACATTCTGCAGGCTGCCAGGTAGGCCTGGTGCAAAGGGTACAAGTAAGAATGTGGAGCCCACATGGGACAACTATATGCCTGAAAGAGATATAAAACAGTTAAAATAAACAAAAAGAAAAATAATAAAAATTTTAGTGTATATTTAATAATACTAAGCTCAAGTTTCTCATATTTGTAATGAAAATATTATTCAATTAGATCACTGTGATGCCCAACATGAAAAGCAATTAGAAAATCAAATTGCTAGTTTAAGATTACATTCTTTGTTCCTGCCCTAAAACCTATTGGAAGTCCTAATACAGAGGCTCACAGAAAACATGATCTCAGTCACCAGCAGTTTGCCTAGACTTGCCTTCACATTCTAGCTCTTCCACTCACCCACTCACTCACTCCCTCTCAGCCAATTAACTTTGTAGGATCTACTGTACCAAGAAAACAGTGGTAGAAAAGATGATCTTCCATGACAGGAGTCAACAATTCTAGGACCCCTCAGAGCCTTTTTTAACTGAAAGATTTAAATTTACAACTCTAATCAAAGAAGGATAATGAAAATGGAATACTCCAAATCCTTCCTCCACAAGGTTTCAGCTAAAACCCAAAATACAAAGAAAATATAACCAGTCAACAGGATAATTAACCAATCAGATAAGGCCAACAATCACTAGATAAATAAAAAAACTATGCAATTAATGCATCACAGAGTCTATTAAAACTGGACAGTAGATCAGAAGGGACTCCATCTCTTTCCTAAGTATCTCAGAATGCAGAGAAATTAAATCAAGACAAAAGTCAGTCTACCAGTGACAGAGACAGCTTCTCTAAGAAGTTATTTTTTGGCTGCTCACGTCCCAGCAGATCACATAAACCTCTAACCTTACACAGTACTACATACTTTCAACTGCTATTTACTTTGCTCTTTTCAACAACTGAAACAGGTGAAAGAACACTGCCTGATCCCATTCCACAAATAAAGCCAAATTCATAGATACTATATGGTTTGCCCATGATGATACAATTAAAAAATGTTGAAGCAGAATGTCAAGCCCAGATAGTTCCACCAACTCCCCACCGAGGGCATTTCTGTAAGACTGCCCAGGAACATAGTTCCTCCAATGTTAAACCTTTACCAAGAGCAAAAGCAAGCAAGAAGTGGAGCTCCTACTACCCCAAACTCATACTGCTCTGTAATGAAAATGCCAGTTTTTAAAATGGTGAAATTTAGTGACCCTCAGAGTATAGCTAGAATTGTTAACATGATTTAAATTATAACTTTTAACAGTAAATTAATAATTACTAAATTAACAATTAATATAATACAATGTAAATACCTTCACACCGAGATTGAAAAAGAATCGAAGAATGTTCTTATCTGCAAAAAGAATAATTACTCAATAAAACTATACATTCAAAAAAAGGTTTGCCTTATTCTAATCAACACAGTACTTTTAATTTTTAATAAATCTTTTATTTATTTATTTGGTACACAGTCTCACTGCACAGCTTGGACTCATAGTGACCCCAGCACTGGGATTACAGGAGTGCACCATTACACCCGATTTCTGTGCCTGGCACAGCACACCTGGGGTTCTAGGACTGGCACAGCATATGGTACCAGGGATCAAACCCAGGTCCTTGTGCTTGCTACACAGGCACTTAGGACTGCTATTTCCCTCCCCGCCCAATAAATACAATTTTAAAGGTAATTTTATCTGCTAAAACTTTTGCCATGATATAAAAACTGTAATACAGCCAAAAACTAGGCTAATATAAGGTAATTCTAGATTTGATATGTTTCCTTCTATATTAACGTTTAAATCCTAAAATAGTTTCACCCCTGGTACCACATGCCTCACCAGTCCTGCCTGTGGGTGTGGTAGCACATGACTGTAATCTCAGCACTGGGGAAGCTGAAAACAGGAAGATCACTATAAAGTCAAGCTGCATAGTGAGACCCTGCACAAAATACAAAAATATATAACTTTATTTTTTAAAATGGTTTGAGATTTTTATCTCATTAAAGATGAATCTGGCTGAAAGACACTCAAATGCTCTTTATTTTGTTACTTCAAGTTTTCTGTGGAGTTTCAAAAATTATGAGATAGACACTGGTGAAAATCTTAACATGTCCCTTTAAACCTCACTTATTGGTAACATGATTTGTAGGATACTACAGTCTAGCTATCCATTTGCCATGAACTAGTTATCCATGGGATCAAACATCAAACCTCTGATTAAAACAAATTATATGAAACCAGGCAAAGAGTATAAAGGTAGCTGTTGCATTATTTCTTTCAATGAGACTAACAAGAAATTCTGCAAACTAAAACATGGACAGTTAAGAGTACAAATTCCTTGGAAGAGGATCAGTAAATTTAAAAACTATTTAACTAATAACCATTTAAATATTGCTTAGTACTCTAGTAATAGCTATTACAGATATATTCAGTCTGCTGTTTTTTCCTAATACTGTGACAAGATTTGAACCTAGAGCACTGTGTGCGCCAGGCAAATGCTCTAACTCTGAGCTATACCCCGACTCTTTAATAATTTTTCTTTTTTTTTTAAATGTATTTGATACAAGGTCTCACTACACAGCTCTGACACCTAGTGATCCTCCTGTCTCAGCCTCCCCAGCACTGGGATTACAGGCATGTGCCACGACACCCATTCTTGGTGGATGGCTGGGTGCATGGTAGCAGGGATCAAACCCAGGTTGTTGTGCTTGCCTAGGCAGGTGCTTAGTCCACTGAGCTATCTCTGTGGCCCCCTCCTTCATAATTTTTTAGTGGAGAAAGTAACACGAGTAGTTCCCCCAAACCAGCTGTTAAGAAAACTTTATAATGTTCAGATAACTGGTTAATGACAGATTTTTTTTTTTTTTTTTTGCTCTGAATGCCTTCAGGGCAGGTTTGGCTGGCTTGAGTTGTGGGGATCGAACCATAGCAAATTGAGCCTGACTTTGTTGAAGTAGCCACTTCAAAGAACTGAGCTAAGAGGCAGGCTTCCATGGTTAATGAAATTATAGATATCTTACTTCTAAATGGCTTCAAGACTGCTTATTAAAAAATTACATGGGATCAATTACTAAACCCAAAAAGAGTTCTGCTTAATAAAATCAAGATGAAGCCAGGCGTGGGGGCATACACCTGTAATCTCAGCAATCAGGAGCCTGATTCAGGAGGACTGCTCTAAGTTCAAGGCCAACCTGGGTTACAAAATGAGTTCAAGGACATCCTGAACTACACAGTAAGACTGTCTCAAAAAAAAAAAAAAAAAAATAGAAGTAAAACCAAGCTGAGAAAGAAGTGAATGACCAGCAGTCAAACCTCCAGTGTATTTCCCAAAGTTTAAGAAAACAAACCTCTAACTACAACTTGATATCATTTCTTAACACCCTCCCACCAGCAGTAAGTACATGTATGAGTGTCCCATCCAGTGACACAGAACAATCCCAATGGCTGGTACAAGCCACCTGATGGGAAAGTCATACACATATATATAAGCCCATCATGTATGTGTGAAATCTGTTTGTGTCTTGATAAAAGAAATCAACTTGAAAGGCCTCACCTTTAGGCAGGTCCTCCCCAGTCTGACACAGTGAATAAGATGGTGCAATGGCTCGGTCTCCCTTCTCATTATAAGGAAACCCAGGGTAGAGTGGGTCCTGGTAAAGGCTCAATGTCTGAGGCAAAGGCATCAAGGGCTGGTTAACTGCCTGTATTGACACAGGAACTGGAGAGGATGTTAGATGAGCTTGGGACACAGAAGAATCAGGTCCAGTGGTCAGAGTCTGTGTCACTGACAAAACAGGAATTTGAGCAGGGACACCTACGAAAGAGAGGTAAATGGAATCAAACTACCAAAAAATTAAACTACCAAAAAATAAATATTCCTCCAGAAATGTAAGTTTACATTATAACGCTGCACACTGACACAGCTGGTAAAATGGTATGTAATTAAACATTTCATGATTTCACATACAGAAACAAAATAAGCCCAGAATGCACATTTGGAATCAATTTCTAATTGCAACTCTCACAGACATGTAAGACACAAAGCCTACACACATGTCCAACTGGGAGCCATCGATGCTAGCCCATAGCGGAAGCATCCACAGCAAACAGCAGACAGCCAGCTCAAACACTGTGTGCCTACGATTATGAGAGCACACCTCAATGAACACCACCCAATAAATATGGCACCTCACTCCAGATGCAGAGGCAAGCAGAGAATCAGAGCAATGAAGCTAAACACAACCCTGTTTCACAGACAAGTTCTTACTCAAGAATCAGTCCAGGCAGGTGTGGTGTTACACACCTGTAGACCCAAGAACTCAGAAGGCTGAGGCAGGAGGTTCAACATGAGTTCAAGGCCAGCCTGGGCTACAGAATGAGTTCAAAGCCAGCCTGAACTACACAGCAAAACCCTATCTCAAAAAAATAGAAACAAAAACAGTATCTGAGGGCCAGGGAGATAGCTCAGCAGCACAAGCACCTGCCTGGCAGCAAAGTCCTGATTTTTATCTCTAGTACCAAAATAAAAGAAAAAAGGAGAGAGGGAACGAGGGAGAGGGAAAGGAGGGAGAGAGGGAAAGAGGGAGAGAGGGAGAGGGGAAAGAAAGGGAGAGAGGGAGAGGGAGGAGAGGGAGAGAGGGAGAGAGGGAAAGAGAGAGACGGAGGGGGAGAGGGAGAGATGGAGGGGGGAGGGGGGAGAGGGAGAGGGAGAGAGACAGACACAGACAGAATGAATGAATTTAATTAATTAATTAATTTGAACTCTGACTTGAAAAGCACTTGCTGCTTGGTCAGCTGAGTGGTCAGTGGATGGATAGGTAGGAATTTCTAAACTCTCTAACCTGTTGGTCCAAAAGTTGTAGGTTCACTCGGCCAAGCTGGCACAGTGGCTGGTAAAGAAGGCACCGCAGGAGTTAGATGTACCTCTGGAGGAACTATCAGGGGAGCTGGATTCGACAAAGACACACCTGCTGGGTTCTTCAGAAATGGGGGATAAAATAGACAAAAAGACATTTTATTGAGACATTAATTTTAATCACTATATGTACCTTAAGTTGTCTACCTTTTATAGCACTAAAATATAAATAGACCTTCTAGTCTTAGAATGAAAAAAAAAAAACACAGTAGCTAAAAATAATAGGCAAATACAGCCAGCCACAGTGATAGATGCCAATAATTTCAGCACTTGGGCTGACGCACAAAGATTGGTACAATTATTACTTGTAAATGTATAAACTGTTAATGACACAGGTAACTACTCTAAAATGTCTTAAAGCATAATTCATAGTTTTCTTTTAAAAATCCAATATTCAAACCAACTTATACAATGGTAATTAAGGTTTCAAGAAAAATGCAACAAAAATAAACTTAAAAAGAATTCAAAAGAATGGCTAGAAAAAGGTCAGAAAACATTCTACAAACACTGGTAACAATTCAGAGGAGCCAACATCAAAATAAATTACAGAAAGCCAGGTGTGGTGGTATAGACCTGTAATCCCAGAACTCAGAAGACTTGAGGCAAGGGGATTTTGAGTTTGAGGTCAGCCTGGAGTACATAGCGCAACTATGTGTTGAAAGCCAAAACATAATCAATGATGGAAGTATCATATCTGCACTCAAATTATGCTCTTAGAATAAAATTCCCATTCCGCATATAAATGGAATAGAATGGGAAGCTCAGAAGACTGAGACACTCGATGCCAAACATCACAACTTACCTGATCTTCAGGAGACGGGCATTCCAATTTGTTTGACTTTGACGGTGATGAAACACTTGCACATTTATCATCATTAATGCTCTTTGGAAGCCAAAGAAAAAAGAAACACAAAGAGGCAATTCTGTATTCTAAAGATCTGTACTGTAGGATAATTGTAGTTGCTGTCATAATTCACCCCACCTATATCTGACAGAGCCCTCTCCCAGCAGAAAATGTTATCCAGTTATACCTGGTCTTCAACAAGTAGGTTAACTTTGCACCTGTCATGTCTTTATCATATCAAAACACTGGGCAGTTATTCTCCTTTATAAACATCAATCTACTACTAGTAATGTGAAAGGAAGTAAAAGCAACTTTGTCAGTTAAGGTATGTGAAGTACCTTAAACAGAAGATCGTAATTTGGGAACAACTTCCTCTCAAGCTCCATCATCTTCTAAACGTTTTTCTACTTCACCGCTAAAGTTTAAAATGTTACAATCAAGCAGCATGGTGGCACTTCCCTTTAACTCAGCTACTCAAGAACGGAGGTAGGAAAACTGTAAATTGGAAGTCAGTGGAGGCAACTTAGCAAGACCTTGTTTCTTAAAAACTGATTGTAAAACGTGAGGGATACAGTTCAGTGGTACAGTGCCTCTCTAGCACATATGAGGCCCTGGGTTCAATCTCCGGTTCTTAAAGAGCAAAAATTCAAATCATTTCTATTTTCTCTTTCTCTTTCTACTTACTATGTTATCAGTGTTAGAAGAAACAATTAGCATTTAAAAAGTTTTACCTCAGATATGCTTGGCTCAGGTTTTTTATCCAAGGGAGTATGTCCATGAGTAGATTCTAACAGATCAAAATAAAAATAAGGTCTTATCAACCACAAATCAGGATTGAAATTAGAAAAAAACAAGAAGATAAGAAAACATCAGTAGTGCTATTTGAATGTTTTCAATAGTCAGTGAATTTTTGGAGTAATGTTTATCATGCTTTATCCTGAATCAGTGTTCCTCTCCAACTATCAGATAACGACATTAAACTACTTAACAATTTGAAAAATATTTTTACCCCAATACAATCATCCCCCCTTATCCATAAGGAATACATTCTGGTTGACACCCAAAGCTATAAACACGATCCTATTTTACATATTTTTCCTACACTGACATTACTAACACTGACATTAATTTATAAGGTAGCCACAGCAAGAGATTAATAACTATAACTAAGAGTAAAGTAAGACTCAGTCCTAGCCCAGGTCCGGTGAGTGTGTGGAGAGCTTCCTGCTAACCTGCACCGGCGGGACCAGTCCCAGCCAAGGCGCAGCGTGGGCCGGACCCTCTCCCTCCCCCTCGGGCCGCCCCCTACCGCTCCGCCATATCTCCCCACCCCTCCCGCCAAGTAGGAATTTCTGCCGACTTCCGGGAACCCCCAGACCCACTCCTAGTCCTGGTCCGCAGCGAGAAGGAGCTGAGCACAGCAGCCAGACCTAAGCCAGACGCAGCTGGATAACTCCAAACTCTGTGGAACTCCACCTGAACTTCAGTACGTGTGAAGGTTATAACTACAGAAAAGATCTACAACAAAGGGCAGAGGACAGTGCTCCACAAAATGACGAGAAGGAACAAAATACAACCTCAGAACCCAAGCCCACCCATAACAAGTGCAGAGGACACTAACACAGAAAAAATTGGAAATCACACAGCT